>NC_081756.1:49240057-49325557 GCF_963082965.1 Carassius carassius
TCTACAAGACATTGAGGACACAGTTAGCGATGTATGGTATTTACGTGCCACAGTAGTAAACAATGCCACAGTAAGCTTTTTGTGCATTAAAAAAGGTACTGCGCAAACAGTTTACAGTGGACGTTACGTAACTTATTAACCGGGAATCATTTCGTGATAATAATGCTTGAAGAAATTGTGTACATTTCACGAAATGAATAATAAATAAAATTGAAACACTTACTTTACAGTTAGACGTCCATTTGTGCAGGCTTCGGCTGGAGTTTCCAGTTTACCTTCGGAATTCTGAAATATGTCTCCAGGACGCCTCTGTCCATATGCGGGGCGAAACTAGGATGGTTCACAACGCAAACATCCGTGTCCTTGTCTGCCTCAGACATTTCTTCGAGGAGAAATTGGCATCTTTCAAATTCTTGCAGCAGACGGACTCGAGCTCTGTGTCCGTAGGCGCACAACGAGAGCACAGGCACCACCAGTCCGCACCAGCTCGAGCACGTCCGGGCTCCTCTGACGCGACAAGCAGGTCTCCGGCCTCGGCTACAGCCGCCGCCTCCTGTTCCTCCATCAGCCTCAGCTGCTCTGCGCTAAATTGTGGCTCGTATAGATAGCCACGAACATCTGTTTCGAGCAACAGACTTTGAAAATCCTCTTCTTCCATATCATGAGTTGTTCCTCCAGCCATTCTCGTAAATCTGACTCCATAAGCGCTTGTTAGCTTAGCTACATAGCTTCCAAACAAGATGGCGGATTTTCATTTTCGTTTCTGTAAGTTTAGTCCCAACCTCTGATCTGTAATAGGCCTGTAGGGTGAGTGGGTCCCATCCCCTGGAATAATAATAAGCTAGTGTCTGTAGTCTTTACACTTTTCAATGAATTTTGACTTCCTGCTTATTATGGCGCAAAATGACGATTTTTACGTCATAATAAGCAGGAAGTAAAACACTTAAATCCTTATTTCTCCCATCTCAGGGAAAAACAAAGGAAAAATCCATGATCATTATAATATATGACTGGGTTTCTAACAATACAAAGCTAAATGCAAATGGGTGAAGTGATCCTTTAAGGTGAAAATCGCATGTGAACATGAATCCTTTTTTTTGTGTGTGTATAAAGCAATAAATGCAAATCTGTCATGTTATTTCAGGATATGAATAAATGGAACACATTAAAGTGATTTTAACAAATTATGTCTCTAAGCATTCTGCCATCTCTGTGGTCTGCTAGATTCAATGGGTGTTCTTGGACGCTGGATCCAGAACGCTGCTGCCAGGATTCTGACGAGAACCAAAAAATCTGAGTATATCACACCAGTCCTCAGGTCCTTACACTGGCCTCCAGTTACATTTAGGATTGATTTTAAAGTATGTTTACTCGTATATAAGTCACTAAATGACCTAGGACCGAAATATATTTCAGATATGCTCACTGAATATAAGCCTAACAGACCACTCAGATCACTAGGATCGAGTCAGTTAGAAATACCAAGGGTTCACACAAAACAAGGGGAGTTCTCCTTTAGTTACTATGCCGCCCGCAGTTGGAATCAGCTTCCAGAAGAGATCAGATGTGCTAAAACACTAGTCACATTTAAATCTAGACTTAAAACTCATCAGTTTAGCTGTGCATTTATTGAATGAGCACTGTGCAATGTCCGAACTGATGGCACTATTTTTTTCACTGTTTTTTTTTTATTTTATTTTATGTAAAATCATTTTCTAACTGTTTTAAATTCATTTTAAATAAGTAAATTTTTTAAAATAATTTTAAAAGTTTTAAAATTGCTTGTTTTGTTCTTATTATTTTTCTTCATTATTATTTTATTTTCTTTTATGTAAAGCACTTTGAATTACCATTGTGTACGAAATGTGCTATATAAATAAACTTGCCTTGCCTTGTCTTGGTCCTCTTCTATACAACAGGGGGGATGCCTCTCTCGTGGCAATGTTGTGAAGTACCACACAAGCAACTGTGATGTCACATGCCCTATTTTGAGTGACCCTGAGCCCACGCAGACACTGAAACCTCGCCTTCAGAATGCCTATTGTCCTCTCCACCTTGGCCTGTGTTCTGCTGTGAGACCGGTTGAAGCGTTTCTCTGGTCTGGGCTCAGGATCAGGGTAGGGTGTCATCATATAGGGGAGGCAAGGGTATCCTCTGTCCCCCAGCAAGTAACCATAGAAGTGTCATGTAATGTTTGAGGTGTTTTGTAAATGTAATAAAGACTAAAAGCATTTGTCAAACAAAACATACCCTGTTGAAATGTGTTGAACAGAGATAACTCTCTGATTCTGGCATCATGTACAGACCCGGGCCATTTTGCCTTAACATTAGTGATAAGGTGGGTTGTATCGCATATTACCGGTGGAGAGCAATACGTTCATTATTTGTAACACCAATATTATGGAGCCAAAATATAGCTATTACCTGCACATTGATGATATGCACAGACTTCCTATTAACATAGTCTCCCTCATTGATAGATGGAGCTTTAATAGGAATGTGGGTGCCATCAGTGCACCCAATCATGTTTGGGAACCCTGAAATTAAGATCAATTACAAGTTTAAGAAGTCTGTGTAGCCTTTATGTGTGTGTGCAGTCAAAATAAACATATTAATTGTAATTTAATTGAAGTAGATGACAATTTCTGAGAGCAAACCTGCCACCCTGTGGAATTCTTCTTTAATAAAGTGCACAGGTTTATGGCCAGGGAACTGTACAAAAGTGTGTAGAAACCTTTTCAGTGCCATACTGTACGAACGGCTCTACACACAGTTGCCTTTCCCACATGCTCTGCATCTCCCACATTATAGAGAAAACTCCCCGTATCAAAAAAGCGCAGAGCAATACAAAGAATTTGTTCGGTGCTAAGCGCTGACCCGCGGTTTGTCACATTTGAGATTTATGGTTTTAGTAGATTTGTTAAATAAATTAATGTCTCCCTAGAAAAACAATAGCGTTTCTGCAAATATTCGTAAGAATAAGAAAAGACATCGATACTTGGTCTTATCACCCTCTCACGGCAAAAAAACCCATATAATCTGTGCCTCTACGTCCAAAGGATCCTTATCAAAAGGGCACGCCATGCTCGGAAACCTCTCTGAAACAAACTATCCCTGCAACATAACCTGCTCCGGAGCAGGTTATCCTCAGAGAGTCAGTTGCTATGGTTACTTACATAACCCGAAAGTTACCTCCGTTTTTGGAACCGAAAGCAGAGGTTATCCGCTTACTTACTCCTAAACTTACCCGGCTAAGTCACATAACCTGCTTTCTGGAATACCCCCCTGGTAGTATTATTTATTTTATTGTGCCCTTCAGACTTATCCCTTAAAAAAAAAACATGAACAAATACATACAGTGAACTAGAGTATTTTTAATATCTGACATACATTTCAAAGTAAAATATTTCTTTTTACTGTAAATTATTATTTTTTCTATGCTTGCTTGCTTGATGTTATCTGCACTTGAGAAGTATCTGAAATAAACAAAAATTAAAAACAATAAATAAATGTAACAAATAAATAACCTCCTCCAGTGTAGCCTTTTGTGTGGTCACAGAATAATGACATTCCTATCTTTGAAACGTGGATCCAAAATGGTTGCAACGGCATACAAGGGATCTTCCTAGATGGTTGCAAATTGTTTCTTGATGGCCTCATGAAGGATAGTTTTCATTGTTTTTATATCGGTGTCCTCCTGGCTCTCCCGAGGAAGTAGCTGTTTTAGAACTGTAACTGAGGGGATGACTTCCGCTACAGATGAGGTGGAGGAGCTAATCTGTTTGGTCAGTTCCTCAAATGGTGCCAAAACAGTTACAGTTTTTTTTCCAGCAAAGCCCACTGGTTGGCTTTCAATGTGGCTGGCATGTCGTGATCAGTGCCGTATGCTGAAATCGGACACTTCTGCTCACGTAAACTCTCTACCATATAAAAAGTACTATTCCACCTGGTCGCCACATCTTGGTGCAAATGTTTGGTGGGCATTTTTAGATCCCTCTGAATATCCTCCAGGCGCGTTGTGGCCATTGTTGAGTGTTTGAAATGCCCAATTGTCCTTTAGTTTGCCAGAGCATCACTCACACTTCTCTGTGATAACAGGTCTTTGTGTTCCACCAGATGGAGGGAGTGTGCGAAGCACCCCAAACTAGACACTCCCATCTCGTCCATGGCTTTTCTCATGTTGCTCGCATTGTCATGCAAAATAACATGAAGACGGGACTTAAAGATACTCCACTTCACAACCATACCCTCGATTGCTTCAGCTATGGACTTGCCACTGTGTGTCCCACAAAACTCATTAGCTTGCAGCACTGCACTTTGAAGAGTAAAAGATGACGGTGTCACTGTGTCCACCCAGTGTTTTGTCAAACTTAGTAAAGACAGCAGGGTCGCGTCGCAGCTCCAGATGTCGGGAGTAAAGCTGATTGATTGCACATCTTTTAGTTTACATGAAATGTGTTCACGCACTGTCTCAAATAGCTTTGAGAGCGCTGTTTCAGAGATGTATTTGTGACCAGGCAACTCTGTACCAGGGCTCCAAACTTTCAATTAAGCGGCGAAATCCAGGACATTAAACTCGAGAATTTTGTCAGTTATCCTTGTCGCTCGTTGGCTGTCTTGTAAAACAAATTTCTCTTTGTTTGAATGAAGCTTCCAAAGTTTGCTGAGTCTGGCACGGCTCATCCTTCTCTGCCCTAGCTTTTGTGTAACCATTGTGTTCTACAGAGTGACGTGTCTTTAAATGCTTTATTAAGTTAGTTGTGTTAAAGTTGCTAAGACTTGTGCCACCCCTCGAAATTGCTGTATCACATATGAGGCATGTCACCATTTTACTGGCTGGTTGGTCCAGTCTGAAATACTGCCTAACCGCAGACATACTGCTAGCACTTTTTTATTTCTTCTTTGCAGCTCTAAATAGTGGTTGCTTGTGGCAACACAGCACAACTACCTGTGTTTGCATTTGGAGTAGCGAAGAAGAATTGATTTCTGATTTGCCGCATTAAGCAATGCTAGTGGGCGCATAATTAGGTCTTGTTTAAAAAAAATTAATCAGTTCGGTACATGGGTTCAAGTACTCGCCGATACCGATGCTGGAATTTTTTGTGGTATCAACGGAATTTCTGATACTGTTGCACACACAGAAGAGGCGGAGACTTCTGGTGGTACATATATTGTTTTATTGCTGTATACTGTCTGCAGAAACACATAAACAAAGAGAGAAAGTAATAATCTTTCAATTGTGTATCAAGGTCTGCCAGAGTGGCTTCTTCATATATATTTATGAAGCTCTATGTCAATAAACTCACTTTAAACGATCACATCACAATACATCGAAAGAAAATGAGAATATATTGCTATACTGTCTGTAACACATTAACATTTTCATGACATCAGACAATAATACTCAATAAGCATAAACAAACGGTGTATAAGCACTTTGTTTCCTTTTTAGTAGCTATTTCTCTCTATGTGCTCTGTTGTAAACTATCTTTATCAGCAATTTAGTTGTCTCAATTTAGTTGTCTCAACATGACAGATGTACAAAACACAAATGTTACAATAAACAAATATAAACTCTTAACAACGAGTGATTACAATTATATTTCTGAGGACACTAGGCACCCATGTCAATGCATCGCGCGGCCTCCACCAGGGCCGTATTAAGACAGTGTGGTGCCCCTGGGCACTATACCTCAAAACCCACCCCCCCTATCAAACATAATTAAGGTGATTTCTCAAATGTAATTTATTAACTTGTCCAACTAACGTATTTTTCGGACTATAAGTCGCACCTAAGTATAAGTCGCATAAGTCGCACTGGACTATAAGTCACATTTATTTAGAACCAAGAACCAAGATAAAACATTACCGTCTACAGCCACGAGAGGGCGCTCTATGTTTTCAGTGTACTGTAGACTATAAGAGCACAGAGCAGCATAGAGCGCCCTCTTGCGGCTGTAGATGGTAATGTTTTAACTTTAACTTCAATGGTAAACAGGGAGAGTGCAATCAATTGCTTTTGTGTCATTGTCGTCCTGATTCATTCTTCACTCGTTTAAAAAAAAAACTTTAGATCCCTGGAAGATTTTGAAATGTAGCTAAATGTCTAGCGTCCTTGTCTTTCTTTAATTTTCTTTTTGCAAAACTACTCAATTGCAAAAAATATTTTTAAAGCTTGTGTCATGTGGTGCCCCCCTAGTTGTTGTGAATGGTTGATGCCCCTGGGCACTGGCCCAAGTGCCCTTATGGATAATCCGGCTCTGCCTCCACCAACCCAGCGGCGTCAGCCGCGATTGCGCAATCCATCGCGCGGGTGCAGCCGCCCGCACATCAACCGCTAAATTTATCGATTATATATACAAAGTCATCAAACTAACACAAATAACCAGAGGTGGGTAGAGTACCCAAAAACTGTACTCAAGTAAAAGTAAAAGTACTTCTAGAAATATTTACTCAAGTAAAAGTAAAAGTACTAGTCTTGAATAGTTACTTGAGTAAGAGTAAAAGAGTGTCGGATAAAAAATCTACTCAAGTAGTTAGTTACTAGTTACTTTGGGTCATATATACTGAGCCTATTTTTATTTAGATATATAGATAAAATGTATGTAATGTATGTGTGTGTGTATAAATGTATATATTTCATCATCCTTTACTCCAATTTATGTAATTTATTATAAAAGCTTGTCTGTTTACTTAAGTAACAGATATAGGTGTCATGCCATAACATATTTTTAATACGACTGACTTTATATTAAATGTGAATTTAACATTGAAAGTTAATGTGATTTAAATATTGCTACTAATCTTTCATTGTTCAGAAAGAGAGCAAATAACATTTACATTATTAAAGATAATTTTCACTGACAGTCTAGATTTCAATCACTCTCAGAAACTCCCATTAAAATCACTGAAACTGTTAACACTGTGAAATCAATATCTTAATTAAAGATTCGTACACACATCTGCACTTTGTTGTTCCTGCGAGAGAATTCGCCAGAAAGAGGTATTCAGTCAGTGAGCGAGTGAAGGAAGCACCGGCATTTTAGCGATGACTCATCTGAACACCTCTGATTGACCAAAGCTTTAATAAGTTTAAAAGAATCATGTGTGATTTGTTATAATGCGCAGCGCGGTATAAACACATCTATCTCTGGCTCAGCGCCAGCAAGCGATCACAGATCTGAATTTAGCAGCTGACTTGCACCAGTGTGATTGTATTAAAATTAATAAAATCTTAATCGGCTATTTTTTGTCTTTTGGAAGCTTCATTCAACTTGACTCCCCTCTGTTATAAGCCACACACGTACAACAAACTAATGTCACAGTGGTATCGTGTACTGTAGGCTAATCGAATGTAGCCCAAGTTATTACCTGTTAAACAGTAGACAGCACACGCGGTGTTCATCTAATAAGGATCTCCATCGCTAGCAAATAATAACCTTTGCAGATTTCAATTCAGTGCAGTTCCAGCCACGTTTTCAACGCTCTTTCTGTTCTTAAACGTTACAACTCCGAGTGAACCACTTCAGATGCTCAGCGCGTGCGGCAGGGAACTGAACGACTCATTCAAACTGATTCATGAACCAATTCACTCGTTTGCCAATTGGTTTGATCAAGCCTTTGAACAGTATTGACTCAAAAGAATGAATCATTCGCGATTGGGCATCGCTCATTGCCCAGAGAAAAGTAGACGGCGCGTTTGGAACAAACTGAAGCATTTATAACATTTATTGCATTAAGATAAAGTAACGAGAGGAGCGTCGCCCACAGTAACGAAGTAAAAGTACAGATTTTCCCCCAAAAATTTACTCAAGTAAGAGTATAAAGTACCCATCTTTAAATATACTCCGAAAAGTATTCTTTACCCCAAAAAATTACTCGAGTAAATGTAACGAAGTAAATGTAACTCGTTAGTACCCACCTCTGCAAATAACTAAACTATAAACACTTTATGACCTCAAACTGCGATGCCACATCACGTATCTTACCTGCAGTATACTGTTTCCAAAATGCATCACAAAGTGCTTGGAAAAGCTGTAAACTAATTCCACATTGCACAAGGTGCAAACAACCTTACGCCTGTTTCACACATATTCCGTCTGCAGTGCGTATGCGTTGCATATATTTTTACGCACCCATGTTAACGGATTCCAGTTGTGTTCCAGGAGCGTTGTGTCTGCAGCAATGCAGCGATCGTTTATGTACTGGGTAGAGAATTGCAAACGCGTCCTGTGTGAAAGCACATCGAGTCCGTGCTGCACCACATACGTAACGCACACGGACTGCATACGCACTGCAGACGGAGAATGTGTGAAACAGGCGTGAGCAGGGCCATATCTGGGGTCAGCGGGGACCCAGTGCAGGTTGTACCAGTGGGCCCTGTTTGAAATTGTTTCAATTGTATGTTCGTTTATTTTTATTTATTTGTGCTATTTACACAATGTTTAAGTTTTTTTCAAGTTTGTAGGTGTCAAGGTACAGAAGCCAAATAATTAAATGTAAAATAGCACTGGATAGTCTTCAATGTAAAAATGAAATATACAATCAAACCTACATTTATTCAGACACTTTCAACATTTCTCACATTATTACAGTTTTGCTATGTATATCAAAAATGATATCTGGTGTCTGAATAATTTTTGGTTTGACTGTTAAAACTACAAAGTACTTCAGTCAAGAGCAGTGAGTGATTTTCATTTTAATTTTCTTGGATTAACATTACAGCAGCCAGTAGCTAAATTAGGCGTGTTCACTTTAAGAGACGACGAACACATTCAATATAATACACACAGGGGCATATCTAGAGCATTTTCAGTGGGGGGGCCATGCTGGGGCACTGCTTCCAAATGGGGTGGCCACCAGTGACCAAAAAAAAGCTATATTCTACAGTATATTATGTAAATCCTATTGATTTTATTATTTCTTAGTATTTTATTAACTTGAATAAAGTTACTTGTAAACAAATGTAGTAATAAAGCACATTTTTGATTTAGTTTTTTGTCATCCCTTTATATATCCATTAAGTTAAATTTGAGAGACAGTGTTTATTATTTTTTTGTGTTTTCATTATAGTAACAAGTTTATAAAATATAAGCATTTTTAATTATGAGCAATTTTAAAAACCCAGAAGCAGAAACGATGTCAACTATTTTCTTTTAATAGTTTGGCCATTACAATGTACAGTAGTTTCATTCACAATCTCTTTCAAATAATAAATAAATAAATACTGTTCCTGTGTTCCTGTAGCTCAATTGGTAGAACATTGGGGTATCAAGCGTTGGGGGTTCGATTCCCTGGGAATGCATGATAAGTAAAAACTGATAGCCTGAATGCATTGTAAGTCACTTTGGATAAAAGTGTCTGCTAAATGCATTAATTTCATTTATTTTAAATACAGATTTATTTATTGTTTAATTATCATTATTGTAATAATTCAAATGGTTTGGCCAAAACATCATAGTGTTTCATTCAACATTTCTTTCAGATTAATTTACAAAAAAGCTGAGTAACACAGAGTTAAAGTTTTAGCACTGTAACAGTTCAAATGAAAACACCAGTTTAAAAATAAAATATGGAACCATTACATTGTGCTCTGCTAATATATTAAAAAACAGTCTTTAGTTTAGAAACAATAAAAACAGTAGCAGAAAGAGAGGAAGACAGTCGAAAAAGAAAGAAGGCAGACCTCAACTAAAACAGCTGGATAGTGACTGGCAAACCGTCTAACAAAAGCATCTAAGTCAAGACATTAGGCTCTCCTCATCTCAATGCTTAAGACTCCAAGATTAGTGAGTCTGTCATCAGTCATAGTAGTGTGTGAATGTGTTTTTATGAGCTTAAGTGCAGAGAAGCTGTGCTCACAACTTGCACTGGTGACTGGTAAGACCACAGCTATGCAGCACAAACAAAAAACCTGATAAAACACTTATTTGAATGGCTCAAGGAAGATGGTAAACTAGACTAGACAATTCAATTCCATCCCCTGCTTTGGTTGCTATCATACGGAATATCCGCTAAACTGTTACTTATATCTGATTTGGTAGAAAATTTGTTTCTGACTAAAATGCTCTGGATGCTCAGAAACCAGCAATATTGATTTCTCCTCCATTTTTCTCGATTTTGCGCTTGTTGACACGTCTTTGTAAGAAAATTACAGTTGTGACAGTTGATTGGTGTGGAATTTGGCCCACCCCTCCTTCACTCTGATTGGTCAGCTGACTAGAAGGTGACAGTGAGTGCAGCGTTTTATCCAAAGTTGAACATTTTTCAACTCTCGGCGTGAGAAAAACATGGCCAACGCTCAGGGCTCAGCGCGAAAAAGACACCCAGCGCTCGGCACGCTCCTGGCATTTTAAAAAACGCGGCGCTCCAATTGAGAACAACTGAAAAAATACGCTAGCTGTGGGGAAAAACACTTTAGTGGACACAGGGCCTTATTGTGTTTTATTAAACGTTGACTGAACATTTGATTGAAATCAACCACGACCAACGTGAGCAAAGCCTGAAAAAGCCTGACGGGGTAAAAACATTGATCTGAGAAAACCATACAAACATATTAAACCATACATAAAGGTTACCTACCAGCTCTTTGTTTGGTGTCTTGACTTCTCACACTTAATAAAGTAAAAGTCCAAGTCCACGACTTCAGTAAAGTCTATAAACTGATCGGCCGTAAAATGAACGAATCACAAGACATCTTATTCGGTTGTTAAGTGATGACGTAAGAAGCGCTGTTTCCGGGTCCAAGCCTCAACTCACTTCTCTTGAGAATACGACCTCAGCAGCCGTTTATGAGCACTGTTTATTCATAGGGCTGTGACGGTTGCCGTGACAACCGCGTCACCGCTGTGGTCGGTTGCTACCGCGGTTGTCTACTGCCACCGGCGGTAGTGCACGTGACGTCACAAACATAATACAAAGTTTTGTATATAAGTGTAATAACTGTAATAGTTGCAAATTCTAAGTCTATGGTAATTAACAAATTACCTCAAACACAGCGTTTCCTTTAGATTGGCAGATTTGTGCGTGGGAAAATACAGTTTATACATTCAACAAATTAATTTAGTGTTGGGCGATGGATCTTGTTGGGAAAGCAAATACCACCTCACCGATCTGGAGTCATCTGCATTCATGTCACCCATCAGCGTTTACACAAGTTCTCGTGATCGCAAACGCTGGCTGGTAAGGTTTGGTGAGGCTTTCTCCAAACTGGCCAAATACAAACGAGACAGCAATAAATAAAAGATGGTAACAAGAAATATGGCAACGATTCCTATTTCAAAGAGAGCGCGTGCAGATGAGGAGTTACTGAGCTTGCTTGGTGGCGGAAAAGTAAACCAGACGCAACAACCGCGTTGCGACAGGATTAGTCTGTCTAGTGTCTATACAGGACATTTGAACTCTGTGTCAGTAGCCTACATCACAGACCGGACGGGGATTTATCATGTCGTGTTGTGCTACATCCAGTGTAGCATCACTGATTATAATGAGTATTTTCTCGTGTTGCGTCGCTCGCGTCCGTTAGGGAGTATTTTACTTTCTTATTTAGGATACTTTCTTGTAGCCTTAATAAACATTATTTATTTGATATTTATTTTAGTGTTTTGCAGGCAGCGTTCACTGACAGAAGTGCTCAAATAAACACGAACTGACAAGTTAAATAGGATGTGTTAGATGAGAGAGACAGTGCTGGGCTGATTTCTAGACGTGCATATAAATATATCCTGTATATAATATATATAAAATATATCACATGCATGCACCGTTTAAGTCAGCTTTAATCACCTTTTTTGGTAATTCCATGAATTAACTGACCACGACACTGCTTGCACATAGTTTATTTCGCAGTTTGATATGAAAGGATACGCACAAAGGAAGCGCGCACCGCCTTTGAGCACAGGACCGTCCGCGCTCGCTTAACTTGCACCTGATAATAAAGTGAAGTGGAGCGCGTGTCTGAAACTTTTCCTGTTCAGTCATTCTGCGAGTCTGCGACTGAATAAATTCACTTCTTGTCATGAGAAAAAGTGACAAAAGCAGCAGTTGTGAGTGGGTGGCCATCCCCGCCCCTACGTAAAATAATTTGAATAAGTTAAACTGGAAAAAAACTATCGCCTTGGTTAACGAGCAAATTTTGACACTAATATATATATAATTAATTAATATATATAATTTTTCAAACACCGCGCCACCGGCGGTTGTTGGTCCATGACTACCGCGGTGGTAAAAATCAGCCACCGTCACAGACCTATTTATTCATATTAATAATTTAAGCTAAATGCTTTCAAACTTACGGTATACACTACAGTCTCCGTGCTCACAGCGTCCCAAACACAAATAATTTTTTATATATATTTATTTTATATATATATTTTTTAATTTATATTTTCATTTGTCTGGCTATCTGGGACTTCGGTATGGAGTTAAAGGTTAAGATTATAATTTTTTCGCTAGTATTCTATCACATTGTGAGTTTATATTAGCACCTTTTGTTGTTTTCTCGTGGTAACTGATAGAGCGTTTGGACACGGAAGTGCTACGACGTGACGTCAGACTTAACAAGCGAATGGGGGGGGGGGGGCGGTGTTTACTTTCACTTAAGAAATAACTGACAGTTTTTTCGAGCATAATTTCCAAGGTGGATATTTTGACATGTTTTGTATGTATTTGTCGGCACAAGAGCAAAAATAAGCAAATTCGATGTGCAAGTGTTTTGAGGCGCCTTTCTCGAGCCCTGAACACCAGAACACTGCGAGTACTGAATTGGACTCTTTCACATCTTTTGGTTTGTTCAAACTGCAATTTTTATTTGTTCACTCAGGTGCGGGAGGGACTTCGAGGAGAACTTCGCAGAAGAGAGCTCGGTTCAGTGTCGCTGTCTGTGATACTCGGCTCTCGATCTCTCTCTCGTGCGCACCGAACACAGCGTGCGAGTAACCAGCTACTCTGTTCAGCTTTTCCGCGTCTTGTGTTTGGATGCTTTAATGTTTACATCTTCAAGCAGTAAGGATTAAAGACACGTGAAAAAGATCAGCTTTCGTGACGATGCGCAGCAGTGGCCCGTTAACTGTCCTGAGCATCTTTTTAGGCTGGCCTCAGCCAGTCGGTTATATAAAATATCAAGGTGAAAGTCATCATAGCTTGCTTAGTATAGACCCAGCTCTCAACCCAACTTTGAGAATAGATTAATGGCGATATTATTTTTATCGGCCAATAAGAGTCTCATGTTAACGCAGCACGTTAACGCCGATAACGGCCCACCACTAAATAATATTAATGAAAACAATACAAACATGACTACTTGAGTCCATACCACTACAATACTAGTATCGGAATCGGAGCAACCATAAAACCTACTCATCTCCACCCCCTGGATCCCATCTCCACTCCTTGTTTAGTTCAGTTCTCTGCCAGTTATTTGCTTTACTACTGTGTGTGTGCTGTGTTTATTCCTTGTGGATTTATAGGCTAATTCGGGTTATACTCATCTGTCGTTAGCTCAGTGGTGGAGGTAACAAATTACAACTACTCACGTTACTGTAATTAAGTAGTTTTTTAAGTAGTTGTACTTTTTTTATATATTTTAAAATCTGTACTTTTACTTGAACTTAAGTACAAATTTAGAAAAATAATCTACTTTGCTACTTTTAAATTATAGTTCTTTATTGAGTATGACCACAATAATAATTAATATTCAAACTTTTGATGGCACTTCAGCAGCCAATAAAAATATCTGATAGTAAAGGGACCAATAAAAGCACCACTGCAGCAGGTGAAGAGTTGGACAGGCAGTGATGGAGCTAAGTGTGATTTATGGCCTCAGAGCTTGGCGAAACAAACTACATGGTAGTGTTATCATAAATGTCTATATTTTTATACAGACACTGAAATATCTGACATGGTTCCATTACTCATTTTCCACAGTTTCTACCGAATATACCCCAATACAATCTGCATCTCTCTTTCCTCTCAGACAGTGAGTTTGACAATCATCCGTCTCCTGTCAATTACAGTCTGAATATCTTTGTGGGATTGCAGTTATTCCACATTATTATAATCATTCTCATTACATGAGAACACTGTCATGTAATCTCAGAAAATTGGATGCGATTTCTCAAATAGGCCTAACTTATCCAAATGAACTGCTTGTGCGCAGACTGTGTGCAGTCGCGATCTATCCTTGCTTTTAAAGTATAAATTATTTCTCTTCGCTCCTGGACTTTGTGAAAATGTATCAAGCATTCAGTATAGATCCACACCTGAACAATAAAAATCCTTCAAGAAATTGTATTGGTTGTAAGTGAAATGCACAAGTAAGTTTTTCAACATTCAAAGATGGAACTTTAATTTCTTTACAATATAACTTTATGCTACAAAAAGGTTTTGGAATGGGATATTTATCTGATTTGTACATATAAATATCCTAGTCTGTTTAACTGCATCACTACAGTCAATTACAGCTCAGAGCCCTCTGATGTTCCATTTATCTACATAAATACACCTTACATACTGGCTCTTAAATCACTGCTTATAAAAATTCAGTGTTGTAATATTTTGAATGCCTCAAACTATAGGTGAGGCATTTGTTTTATAATTTTATTACTGTGTACTTTTTTTTGTAAATTTAATTCAGTTTGAAATCAAATTTGAAATCAGGCTTCCTTGTGCTGTAAGCTTTTGCAACAAAGTCACCCTATTTTAAAGATACAAATACACAGAATGAGCAAATGTTTAAAATTAAGATTTTTGTAATGGTAATTGATCAATATTTATAAATGTAAATAAATGCCTATATAAGATCTGTTCATCGTATAAAGTGAACGTGTCTTTTTAGAAGACTTGGACTAAACCAATTTCAAAGCTTGAAATAATGACTGCCTTGAAAAAATGGATGAACAATTTGTATTTTTTATATATATATATATATATAAATATCTATATGGCAGTATGCAGTTTTGCCGTTGGTATTGAAAATTATTGTACATCATGAAATAAAAAATAACCCTACTTGCTTTTTTAGTGCACAGTACTAGTCTTGTGGCGAACAATTGAACCATGCAAGTCAATACACTGAAAAAAAATCGTCATCGCTTCCGCTCTGGAATGGTGTTCTTGCTCTGATGAAGTCAGTTTGATGGCTTCGGGAGAATCCTCTCCTGACGTAAGGACTGCTGTTTCCGGGTTCAAGCCTCTATTCATTTTACTTGAGAAGACACAAAGTATTTTTAGCTGAATCACTGTCAGGCCACTTTAGATTTTAGTATGGAGATAAAGGGGTTACAATTTTTCATTATTACATGACATCATGAGGGTGTATATGCACAGTTTTTGGAGGGTGTCTGGCAGAGTGTTAGGACATGCAGTGAAGCATGATGTCAGACGTAACAAAGATATATTCTTAAAGGGGTCCTGTAATGCTTTTTCACTTTTGAATTTTATTCAGTGTGTAGTGTGTATGTTTGAGCATAAAAAAAGATACAAATCCTCTCCAAAGGGAGATTTTTTTTTTTTTTTAAATCCCTTCTCAAGAATGGCTCGTTTGGACTACAGCGTTTTTTTCCGGGATTTGTGATGTCACAAAGCGGCCAATTAGAATATCATTAAAATAAATCCCGCCTATGAAAATGATTGTGGGGCTGGGAGGGGCGAGGTCAAGGTTAAAACGCTTGATTGAGTGGATCAGACAAGATGACGACAAAGAAGTGCTGCTGTAGCGGCAAGTTTTGAGGGGAGTCATGAGGGAGTACAGTGCTGGTTTCACCAAAAAGCTTTTGCCAAAATACGGAGCAGTTCCCACTTTGTCGGGACAATCTGCTGTATCTGCATCACAGCCTGTAAGTGTGCTGCATTATGTGCAGAGGTGGGTAGAGTACCCAAAAACTGTACTCAAGTAAAAGTAAAAGTACTTCTAGAAATATTTACTCAAGTAAAAGTAAAAGTACTAGTCTTGAATAGTTACTTGAGTAAGAGTAAAAGAGTATCGGATAAAAAATCTACTCAAGTAGTTAGTTACTAGTTACTTTGGGTCATATATACTGAGCCTATTTTTATTTAGATATATAGATAAAATGTATGTAATGTATGTGTGTGTGTATAAATGTATATATTTCATCATCCTTTACTCCAATTTATGTAATTTATTATAAAACCCTGTCTGTTTACTTAAGTAACAGATATAGGTGTCATGCCATAACATATTTTTAATACGACTGACTTTATATTAAATGTGAATTTAACATTGAAAGTTAATGTGATATAAATATTGCTACTAATCTTTCATTGTTCAGAAAGAGAGCAAATAACATTTACATTATTAAAGATAATTTTCACTGACAGTCTAGATTTCAATCACTCTCAGAAACTCCCATTAAAATCACTGAAACTGTTAACACTGTGAAATCAATATCTTAATTAAAGATTCGTACACACATCTGCACTTTGTTGTTCCTGCGAGAGAATTCGCCAGAAAGAGGTATTCAGTCAGTGAGCGAGTGAAGGAAGCACCGGCATTTTAGCGATGACTCATCTGAACACCTCTGATTGGCCAATGCTTTAATAAGCTCAAAAGAATCATGTGTGATTTGTTATAATGCGCAGCGCGGTATAAACGTATCTATCTCTGGCTCAGCGCCAGCAAGCGATCACAGATCTGAATTTAGCAGCTGACTTGCACCAGTGTGATTGTATTAAAATTAATACAATCTTAATCGGCTATTTTTTGTCTTTTGGAAGCTTCATTCAACTTGACTCCCCTCTGTTATAAGCCACACACGTACAACAAACTAATGTCACAGTGGTATCGTGTACTGTAGGCTAATCGAATGTAGCCCAAGTTATTACCTGTTAAACAGTAGACAGCTCACGCGGTGTTCATCTAATAAGGATCTCCATCGCTAGCAAATAATAACCTTTGCAGATTTCAATTCAGTGCAGTTCCAGCCACGTTTTCAACGCTCTTTCTGTTCTTAAACGTTACAACTCCGAGTGAACCACTTCAGATGCTCAGCGCGTGCGGCAGGGAACTGAACAACTCATTCAAACTGATTCATGAACCAATTCACTCGTTTGCCAACTGGTTTGATCAAGCCTTTGAACAGTATTGACTCAAAAGAATGAATCATTCGCGATTGGGCATCGCTCATTGCCCAGAGAAAAGTAGACGGCGCGTTTGGAACAAACTGAAGCATTTATAACATTTATTGCATTAAGATAAAGTAACGAGAGGAGCGTCGCCCACAGTAACGAAGTAAAAGTACAGATTTTCCCCCAAAAATTTACTCAAGTAAGAGTATAAAGTACCCATTTTTAAATATACTCCGAAAAGTATTCGTTACCCCAAAAAATTACTCAAGTAAATGTAACGAAGTAAATGTAACTCGTTACTACCCACCTCTGATTATATGTGTTATTGTGTGTGTTAAGTTTCAAAATATAAGTGAATGCCGTTTCTCAAATGTAATACATATTATCGTTGCACTTGTCTGTAGATAGTAAATGCAGTTGTTTTTAAGCGGTTGTTGACATTCTATCTAAAATATGATTCAGACAAAAAAAAAAAAAACCCAGTAACGTAACAATAATGTCTTGCAATATCTGTGCATGCAAAGGTTCTGCACAATCCTCTTGTTCAATATTCTCAGGGTCTGAATCCGACTCAAATTGATATGGCAATAGTGATACCATTTTAACTATACTGGAGCAGACAGAACTTGCTGCTTTGGCAAGGGGTGGGCAGTACTGAAACACCATCTGAGCTGTTTGCCAATCACAATGCACTGGGACAGCTAACCAATCACACATAACACATTTCATTTTCGGAAGGCAGGGCTTCATTTAAACCCAGAACTAATGTTTTTCGAACCACCAAACAAGAGAGCATGTTCGAGTACATTCCCAAAAATCAAATCAAGACTTTGTAAAAGAGCATAATAGGACCCCTTTAACCACTCCTATTTAACCAAGGTATTGAAGTTAGAAATTCCTGTATCATGACCACTAATACACATACTTTGAACAAAACACCCAATTTTATCTTATTGACAAAGTCGCTATTATCCACGTAGATCTTTCATATAATTATTTTTTGCTAATTAAATATCGCAGGCTTAAAAGTAACTAGTAATTAGTATTCTGAGTAGTTTTTGAGAGCAGTACTTTTTACATTTACTTAAGTACTGTTTTGACCGCAGTACTTTTACTTGTAATTGAGTATTATTTCAGCAATGTAACAGTACTTGTACTTAAGTACAAATTTTCAGTACTCTTTCCACCACTGTGTGAATTTGATACAGCACTAGTGTCACTGATCAAAATTTATTTTGTAGACAAATACAATACATATTACATGAAAAAATATAATTTGTACCAAACTTCATTACATAGAGGTGCTACATACAGAATGAGCATATCACACAGTCCTCAGGTTCTTACACTAGCTTCCAGTTATATTTATGATTGATTTTAAAGTACTTTTACTCATTTATAAATCACTCAATGGCCTAGGACCTAAATTATGGAAGTTCTAAGCAGCCATGCATAACTATTTTTTTTCCTTCTTGTTTTCTCTTTATAACGACTTAATTTTCTCATTATCTCGACATAACGAAAGTTGTTTTTTCATTATAACGATTTAATTGTCTCGTTAATTAGACATAACAAAAATTATTTTCTCGTTATAACGATTTTTTGTATAATAATTTTCTAAGTTTAGCTGTTTTAAACTAATTTTAAACATTTAAAATCATTTTTTTAAATAATTTTCAACATTTTTCAATTCTTTGTTTTATTGTTGTGATGATATATATTTTTAATTATTTAATTTAAATACAATTATTTTATTTTATGTAAAGCACTTTGAATTACCATTGTGTATGAAATATGCTGAATAAATAAACTCTCCTTGCCTTGGCTATACAACTTTTTTTAACATAATGTTTTATGTAAATATTATTCATGATTCCTACTGAAACCACAGTCAGAGATCAGATACGAGAACTGAGATCAAACCACCAGATAAACCAACAACCAGAAAATGGTCCGTGTGGCTTCATGATTTCAGTGACAATTCACATTTCACCAGACATTTCTATTAACGTTAAGTAATACTTCTCTAAACAGTTTTGCTAGTCTTTCAGCTAATGTTTTAATTTATTAATGCTAGCGAGCAAACAGGAATAGCATATTTATTTACAATCTATCTGATTCTCTGGGGAAGAAAAAAAAAACTGACTAAAGGGAATCAAAATAGTTTTAGAATTTAATTAAAATTTCAGTACACATTACGTTATGTTACTACAGTTATATACATCATAAATTTATATTAACAATTACTTACCTTTCATAATCATGCAGGTTGTGGCTGATGTCTGCTGAATCACTGACTGGACCGTTAAAATTTGAACGGAGTGAAGCGGGAACCCTTTTTTAATCCAACGTTTGGGTTATAACTAAAAATAACCCAACGATGAAAAAGAAAATGACCCAACATTTTTTAAGATAACCCAACACAGTGACCCAATATGTGTAACCCAACAGTTGGGGAAAAAAAAAAAAAACAACCCAAGGTGTTTTTTTTTTTTTTTTTGTTTTTTTACTGTGTAGATATAATCAGGAGATTTCTACAGCACTGTGCTGATTACATAAGAACATTTCCAGTCTTGGTTGATTTCTTCTCTCGTTCTATCAGTGTGTCTTGCTGTTTCTTGATTTCTACAGCTGGCTTATCTTTTTTGGTTTATCTGTTTGTTTGATCTCAGCTCTCATATCTGAGCTCTGTCTGTGGTTTTAGTAATTCAAAGTTGTCAGATCGTTGCTCTTCTCACATTGCACAGCTCTCTGGGGTAAAATCTTGTTGCTGTTGTGAGCACACTACATGACGAATCAATGACAGTGGTCACACATTACACAACTTAGCAAAAAGACTATCAGTGAGAAGTATGTCTGGTCTACAAATACATTTCACAAATAAACACACGCTAGAACTGATATGGGAAATAACATACGATTTAATCCTGTTAAAAAACTGTAGCCTGCAAAAACTTGCAATCCAAGTTGTCTGTACAGTACACTGATTTGCAGTGAAAAATAAATAAATAAACAAAGAAAAATATGAATAGTTGTTTGCCAAAGCCATTTGTGCTGGGGTTAAATTTAGCAAGGAGTTAAAACTACAAGCTGGTCTCTTAAGTATTTCAGCAAAAATAAATGTTTGTTATTTATTTAATGAAGTATGAATCCCCCCTTCCTGTGTTAAAAGTTAAGGTAAGTTATTTCAGAAAAGAATAAACTCATGTTATAGGCACAGACCTGTAGCAGAACTAACTTTACCCAGCATTTACGTAATATCAGATTCTTCAGATTCTTGATTCTTGATCGCAGTAAGAGCTTTGAGACGAGAACTACAACCACACTGAGCACAAACCACCAGATAAAACTGACAAGCAGTGGAAAACTTACAACCGGAAACCAGTCTTGATATGTGTGAGAGAGAATGAATTGGACTGTGGAAGCGCACAGCTGGAGCAGAGAAGGACAACTACTGCTCAGGGTTTTACGTGCAGTCAGATTCATCTGTAAATATGCTGCTGAAGTTTTGTCTTTGTTTACTTAGACAAACAGCCACAGCCCATTGCTCATCAGTCATCACTCAACATCCTGTATAAAGGACGTCATTATTATCTATTGTAGTGTTACAATATTAATTAAGCAGAAAAATAATCATATTTTATAATAGGTTTAAGGGGAGCTAGGGCAGACAACAACAACCCTTAAATTTTTTTTTACATGATTTAACCATGAATCCAAAGACAATGGTTACTATTGTTAAAGCATGGTAACCACAAATTAATTTACTCAAAATTAAATACAAACGGTAATCCATTTGGCAAAAAAAATATATATATATATAATAAAAGCATGGTTAATTTTTGTAATGGAAAAAATTACTCATGTTCAGTATTAGCATTTTTCTATAAAGATATTTCAGTGATGTACTAATTTTGACATGTAGGCAATTTAGAAATCATAGTTTTGTTAAATCTTGAGTATTAAAGTCATGAGAGACATAGATATCAGGCCAAAATAAAGAGACTGGAAAGAAAAATTGAAGTGAAGGTGCAGTTCAGGAGAGAACTATTTGCATGTCCCCAACCTAAAGATTTAAACCTTTTTTTTTATGTGAGGTCCATACAAAAAATAGGGTTGTACGTGATTCAGAGTGTGAGATTTTCTGGTCTGAAATTTTTTCTCAGTCTGTCCCTCGTGGAAGTTAATTGCACATACATGCGGTTTCATTACTACACATGGGCTCACTGAAGCTAGCAGTATTTAAATATACATGAACACATAAACATAATCTCTAGAACTGCTCTGAGTCACTTCATGAGCATTTTAACTTATTTTGAGAAAACTATCATCATATCATATTTAAAGAGACAGCAATGTTCTCTTACGAGAGCTCTCTCGTACTGCGTATTAGCTAAGACGCTACGGGAAAAGTCTCTTTTCACGAAATACTGAAGCAAAAAATTATCCTTAATTTTGAATTTTTGTAAAGCGCATTTGCAGCAGTACACAGCCATAGGCGAGACGGCTCGCTAGCTTATTGGCTGCTCTGCAGCAAGTGCACAGCCTATCGAGCGCAGGCTGATGCAATATCAGACCAATTAGGATGCTTCGCGCCCATCACGCCAAAACGGGTGTGGCCCAACCCTATAAAAGGAGCTCGAAAAGGCTGACTCACCTGATTTTTCATCTCTTCAGTGAAGCTCACGCATCGCTGGATCACGGAGGAAGCAAGCGCCGTCTGAGAAGCATCTCAGCGGGACGAGCCATTCTGAAGCTGCTGGCCTTCGCCGCCTTCCACTGCCGTTTCTGCTGCGCTATCCGGCGCCTATATACTTTATATATATATCCTTGTGTGTGTTCGCCCTGCGACGCACACTCATAAAAGAGCTGAGTCTTTTTAAAGATGCCCTCGTGCGGCTCGTGCAGAGCCCCGCTCAGCGAAGGAGATCGTCACGTCATCTGCGTCTCCTGCCTGGGTGAGGACCATGCAGTGCTCGCGCTTGCTGACGGCGGCTGCCCTCACTGCGAGCTAATGCCTATGGTGACTCTGAGGACTCGCCGGGCGTTCTTCTCGAAGCCTGCATCATCCGCTGCGCCGCAGCGCCGTAAAAAGCGCCGCTCGCAGCGTCTACCAGAACCACCTCCAGCTCTGCCGAGCTCGCCGGTTCCCTCCGCTTCACCGGCCTCCCCTGCATCGCTTCCCGATGGTCAGCGTCCGCTGTCTGCCGCTGCATCATCCGAGGAAGTGGATCTCAGGGCCGCGTCGGAGGAAGAGGACACGTGCTCTCTGCTTGCTTCGGGCAGTGAGGGTTGGGCGAGCTCCGTGGATCTCGCGCCTTCTGCTCAGAGGCCCAGCAAACGAGCGGATATCGATAAAGAGCTGATGCGGCGAGCCTCGGCCTCGAGTGGTGTGCACCAGCGCCCCCTTCTCGTTCCCGGCTGGATGGTAGCTTTCTCCCGGATGAGCGTTTTTCAACCAGCTCAAAGCACGCCCCCTTTCTTCCTGAGCTTCACGAAGAAGTGGCGAAAGCTCCATTCTCGGCGAGAGTTCGTTCATCTGTTTCACCAGCATTCTCCACACTGGACGATGCTAAAAACATAGGCTACCTGTCACTTCCGCCGGTGGAACAGGCTATAGCAGCGCACCTTTGCCCGTCTTCTGCTGGACGGCGGACTAAGGCGGCGTTGCCATCCAAAGCCTGCTGCATGACGTCATCGCTGCTCGCATGGATCTTCTCTGCTGCTGGGCAGGCTGCGTCTGCGCTGCACACCATGGCCATGCTGCAGATTTTCCAGGGCGATCTCCTCCGCAAGCTGGATGAGATGGGACCTGAAGCAATCTGCTAGAAGCCCCGAAAACATCTTAGCACTGCTAGAAAAGCGCCAGTGTACGAGTTCCGCTGCGGCCGAGCTCTCACCCAAGCGTGCCGCTGTTGCAGTTCCAAGAATTGTGACTGTCTCAGCGTCTTCTGCAATGCGCAAGCCTGCACAAGTGCCCGCTTGCCTGCACACAAAAGCCGTTATCACGGCTACCCAGATATTTCCAGAAAAGAGTGTTATTTCTGGTGTTGCGGCCACGACCGATGGTGCTATGAATGTAGTGACGATGCCCACTCCTCAGTGCCCATCTCCACATGTAAGCACAGCCCTGCACACAGGGCTCGTGCCTATAAGATCGACTCAGATCGGTCACGCGCACCACATAGTAAACGTGCCCACTCCTCAGTGCCCACAAACACTATGTCACACACGCCGTGTGGTTTCTGTAAAAACGAAACCCGTGCACGTACGCTCTGCCCAGGCAGACAGCGAGTCAAAAGCAGTAAATGTGCACATTTGCAGCCCACAGTTACTCGCAGACATCACGAGTCCCATGGGACCCGCTCAGCCCTCCCTCGATCGGTTAAGCGCCGGGACGGGGTCGAGGAGGAGCGATCTGCCCGCTGTGATCAGCGCGCTCCCCGCCTCAAATGCCACAGGCGTGACGCCCATGTTACAGCACACCGAAGCGCCGCCGTTGCCCAGGCAACAGAGCGCGCTTCGCATCCAGCCCTTAGCCATTCATGCAGATGCATGGTCAGCGCTTACAGGGGTTTCAGATTGGGTGCTAGGCATTATAAAGAGAGGCTACTCGCTACAGTTTTCTCGACGCCCTCCGCGCTTTTTAGCGCGCGTCGAAACCACGGTCAAAACAGAAGTAGCACACCTACTTCGGGCCGAAATATCAAAACTGTTGAGCAAAGGGGCTGTAGAGCCTGTGTCTCAAGCTCAAAGCGAGGGGGGGCTGTACAGCAGATACTTTCTGGTGCCCAAGAGAGACGGGGGTCTCAGGCCCATACTGGATCTAAGACAGCTGAACAAGGCATTGGTGAAACGCAGTTTCAGAATGCTTACGACCAGGAAGCTCCTCGCGCATATTCGCAGAGGAGACTGGTTCATGTCAATAGATCTGAAGGACGCGTATTTTCAAATACAGATAGCATCAAATCACAGGCGATATTTGAGATTCGCCTTCGAGGGCCAGGCATACCAGTTTACAGTCCTGCCGTTCGGCTTGTCCGTAGCTCCTCGTACGTTTACGAGGTGCATGGACGCAGCGCTCACTCCTCTCAGACTCAGAGGCATGCGAGTGCTGAACTATTTGGACAACTGGCTAATTCTGGCTCAATCACGAGCGGAGCTCGTGGAGCACAGGACCGTTTTATTCGATCACCTCGAGAGACTCGGTCTCAGTGTCAACTGGGCGAAGAGTTCGCTGAACCCCAGTCAGACGATACTGTTTTTGGGTTTAGCTCTGGACTCACATTCCATGACGGCGCGGCTGTCACCACAGTGCACGTTGAGCATGCAGCGCGCGGCGAGTTCTCTCCGCTGCGGCGTGAATGTTTCGCTCCGAGAATGTCAGAGGATGCTGGGTCTCATGGCCTCAGCATCTCCGGTTCTGCAGCTGGGCCTGCTCCGCATGCGCCCCCTGCAGTTCTGGCTGAAAGCGCGGGTATCTGGTCGACTGCGTCTCAAGGTCAATCAAGGCTGCGTTACAGCCCTGAAACCCTGGACAGCAAGCGACTGGTACCAATCAGGTGTAAGCCTGGGGACTTCCTCGAAAGTGAAGATGGTGTCGACGGACGCCTCCACTTCGGGATGGGGAGCACTGCTCGAGGGCAGACCGTCCTTTGGCCTATGGTCAGAACGGGAAAAGCTCCAACATATCAACTGTCTGGAAATGCTGGCAGTGGAGAACGCGCTGACGCGCTTTTGTCCCCGAATCAAGGGCCACCACGTCTTAGTCCGTTCGGACAACATGTCAGTGGTATCCTACATAAATCGCCAGGGCGGTCTCGGGTCCCGAAACCTGTACAGGCTGACGGAACGCCTCCTGGTTTGGGCTCAGTGCAACTTGCGCTCGCTAAGGGCAGTTCATGTGCCTGGGCTACAGAATCTGGGTCCGGACAGACTGTCCAGAAACAACATTCCCACGGGCGAATGGTCTCTACACACAGTGGGAGTGCTAAATACCATCACTCAGGCTAGGGCTCCGTCGACGCGACGGCTGTATGCCTCGAAGTGGTCAGTGTTCTCCAGCTGGTGTACAGCTCGGGGATGTTCACCCCTTAGTTGTGAGGTGACGGAGGTTCTCTCCTTCCTGCAAGAGCTGTTGGATAAGGGCAGAGCCCCATCCACGCTCAAAGTTTATGTTGGGGCCATTGCAGCGTCTTCTGAAACAGCACTCGGTCAGTCAATAGGAAGGAACGATTTGGTCATCCGCTTCCTTAGAGGAGCTAGGAGGCTGAATCCTCCCAGACCTCCGCCAGTCCCTATATGGGACCTCACGACGGTTTTGGAGGCCATGAAGGGTCCCCCTTTTGAGCCTATCCAATCGATTAGCCTCCAGCATCTGTCGTTCAAGACGGTATTCTTGTTGGCTCTTGCTTCAGTGAAGCATGTCGGTGACCTGCACGCGCTCTTGGTGAGCCAGTCATGCTTGGAGTTTGGGCCTAATGACTCAAGGGTCATACTCAAACCTAGGCACGGTTATGTGCCAAAGTCCCTCAACACGCCGTTTCGGGCTCAGGTTATTGCCCTGTCTGCCCTGTCGGTGTCAGGAGAGGATGGAGACTCGAGTCTTCTTTGCCCTGTTAGGGTTTTAAGAGCTGATGTGTCTCGCTCCGCTGTCTTTCGACAGACTGAGCAGCTGTTTGTCTCGTTCAGTGGACGTTCCAAGGGAATGGCTGTTTCGAGACAGACTCTATCCAGATGGATAGTTGACGCCATAGCGTTAGCTTACGCTTCCAAGGGCCTTCAGTGCCCACTGGGTGTCAGAGCACACTCCACAAGAGGCGCCGCCTCGTCGTGGGCGTGGTCTACTGGGATCTCCTTGCAGGAAATATGTATGGCGGCAGGTTGGGCCTCGCCGTCTACATTTATCAGGTTTTATAACCTGGAGGTTCCCGCCTTGCAAGCAAGGCTGCTGTCGGTATAGCCGAATCAGGGCCCTGATGGGAATTCTGAGTTTGTGAGCGTTATGCGCTGCCGACTGTTATATGGGCAGTATTACGAAAGACCCGCATTGCCACATTGGTCAGGCCTTGCCTCGACTGTGTGATGATTGTTTTGCCGCATCTACGGGTGCTGCTAGATATGGGACGGAGGGCTTCCCCCCCTCTCCTGTCCTGGGCTCTCTGTGAGTCCCTCGGGTGATCGTGCACTGTAAATCCTGGGCGTTGCTTCAGGTTTATTGGTGTGTGATCCCTGCGCGCACGGCGTTTTACATGGGGTTCCCGTAGCGTCTTAGCTAAGACGCAGTACGAGAGAACTCTCGTAAGAGAACGTACGTACGATTCACTCTGGTTCGCTTCGGCGATGAAATAAATCAGGTGAGTCAGCCTTTTCGAGCTCCTTTTATAGGGTTGGGCCACACCCGTTTCGGCGGGAAGTGGCGTGATGGGCGCGAAGCGTCCTAATTGGTCTGATATTGCATTAGCCTGCGCTCGATAGGCTGTGCACTTGCTGCAGAGCAGCCAGTGAGCGAGCGAGCCGTCTCGCCTATGGCTGTGTACTGCTGCAAATGCGCTTTACAAAAATTCAAAATTAAGGATAATTTTTTGCTTCAGTATTTCGTGAAAAGAGACTTTTCCCGTAGCGTCTTAGCTAAGACGCAGTACTCGTTCCCTCTTCTAGAGAGAACCGAGGTTACGTTAGTAACCGAGTACGTTTCAAAAAGACACCAATGTTTCAGGAGTTCACACAGAATAGGACACATGCTTATTAGATAACCATAGCTGTGGCCTAATGGTTAGCGAGCCGGACTAGTAACCAGAAGGTTGCCGGTTCGAGTCTCGGTGCTGGCAGGAGTTGTAGGTGGGAGGGAGTAAATGAACAGTGCTCTGTTCCACCCTCAATACCTATGGCTTAAGTGCCCTTGAGCAAGACACTGAGCCCACAGTTCCACTCACTGCTGTGTGTGTGTGCACTTGGAAGGGTTAAATGCAGCGCACCAATTCTGAGTATGGGTAACCATACTTGGCAAATGTCATGACTTTCACTTTTTTAAGATTTAAAATTTGCATTGAATTTAAGATCAATCTAGGTGGATGTGTTCACATTTGATCATCTTAATTCAAGTGATGAAGGACTGTGAAAGTCTGACAGTGTTGAGCACTACTGCAAGGTTTAACCTGCATGGTGTAAATATTTGAAATGATTAACAGTTCATGAATGAATTAATTAACATTCATTAGAAATTTAGAAAAGTAATCAAAAAGTTTGTTTTTCATTCTCTGTGCAGCACTTTGATCAACTTCATTTTTTTAAATGTGCTATATAAATAAACATTGTATTGTATTGTATTGTATTGTATTGTTATGGTGACATGTTACAGGGAACTACACTGCCACCTTTTCCACTGGTGGCACTTGCGCAACTAACTTTTTCAGTTACTGGCGCAAAACATGATTTGGTCACACAAAGCCGCTCTGGATAATAATGAAATTGTATTGCATACAGATGTGCTTTTTATTTTACTTGCCATCTTTTGAACCACATGCCTTCTAGTTTATTTCTTACAGTACACACAGTGCATTAGTACCTTAACCCAGGGCCGCAGCTGAGGTTAGAGGGGCCCTGGTGCAGGTTGTAAAGTGGGCCCTGTCTGAAATTGTTTAATTTGTACTGTATGTTTGTTCTATTTATTTATTTGTTCTATTAACACAATGTTTAAGTTTTTTTAAACTTTTTTTAGGTGTCCAGAAACTAATTTAAAATAGCACTGCATAGTCTTCACTGTAAAATAAAATACACAGTCAAACCAAAATGTATTCAGACACCTTAAACGTTTCTCACATTATCACAGTTTATTTGTTATAGTTTAGAAATTGTTAATAAAATGTGACAAGAACTCAGAGTTAAACTGTGTCAGAACAAATTCATCTTGATAATGTCAGATAACTTTGATAGAAAGATATGTAATGGAATCAACCAAAACTTCAGACAACTGTCAGTATGACAATATTTACACAAATATCCATACTTCGTTAAACAGTTACCAAGCAAGCAATGCTTAATTTTGTTCTGTCTGTGGTGTGAAAAGGTTGCAGAAACACTTAACCAAAAAATGGTCAGGTCCCTAAATCATTTATTTTTTTTATCAATTTCACTGGTAGTCTACAGTATGAAGAATTTTTGGGTATAATATTTCACAGATCACTGTATTTTGCTATACTCACTTACATAAAATGAACTAGTGTCCTGCACCCACTAGTAAAAAATATAATCAGTTATATTTGATTTTTGGTTTGACTGTGGATAAATTCTTGTTAAAACTCGTTTGAAGTAATGGTGCTTCATTTAACATTATCCAGAGAAACAAATGTTAATGATAAATCCCCTGTTATGATTGTACTGGCTACTGTACCATACAGACTTTATTAAAGAGTTTGGTGATTTTACATCCGAGTTAGTTCTGGCTGCAGATAAAGTTTTAATAGTTGGTGATTTTAATATCCATGTTGATAATGAAAAAGATGCATTGGGATCAGCATTTATAGACATTCTGAACTCTATTGGTGTTAGACAACACGTTTCAGGACCTACTCATTGTCGAAATCATACTCTAGATTTAATACTGTCACATGGAATTGATGTTGATAGTGTTGAAATTGTTCAGCCAAGTGATGATATCTCAGATCATTATTTAGTTCTGTGCAAACTTCATAGAGCCAAAGTTGTAAATTCTACTTCTTGTTACAAGTATGGAAGAACCATCACTTCTACCACAAAAGACTGCTTTTTAAGTTATCTTCCTAATGTATCCAAATTCCTTAGCATATCCAAAACCTCAGAACAACTTGATGATGTAACAGAAACTATGGACTCTCTCTTTTTTAGCACTTTAAATAAAGTTGCTCCTTTACGCTTAAGGAAGGTTAAGGAAAACAGTTTGACACCATGGTATAATGAGCATAATCGCACCCTAAAGAGAGCAGCCCGAAAAATGGAGCGCAGCTGGAGGAAAACAAAACTAGAGGTATTTCGTATTGCTTGGCGGGAAAGTATATCCTACAGAAAAAACATATCCTACAGAAAAGCATTAAAAACTGCTAGATCCGATTACTTTTCTTCTCTTTTAGAAGAAAACAAACATAACCCCAGGTATTTATTCAATACAGTGGCTAAATTAACGAAAAATAAAGCCTCAACAAGTGTTGACATTTCCCAACACCACAGCAGTAATGACTTTATGAACTACTTTACTTCTAAAATCGATACTATTAGAGATAAAATTCATTCATTTTATTAGAGATAAAATCAGCCGTCAGCTACAGTATCACATCAGACAGTGCACTATAGACCCCCTGAGGAACAGTTCCACTCATTCTCTACTATAGGTGAGGATGAATTGTATAAACTTGTTAAATCATCTAAACCAACAACATGTATGTTAGACCCGATACCATCTAAGCTACTAAAAGAGGTGCTTCCAGAAGTCATAGATCCTCTTCTAACTACAGTATTATTAATTCCTCATTGTCATTAGGATATGTCCCCAAAACCTTCAAACTGGCTGTTATTAAGCCTCTCATCAAAAAAACACAACTTGACCCCAAAGAACTAGTTAATTATAGACCAATCTCGAATCTCCCTTTTCTGTCCAAGATACTAGAAAAGGTGGTATCCTCACAATGATATTCCTTCTTAGAGAAAAATGGTATATGTGAGGATTTCCAGTCAGGATTTAGACCGTATCATAGTACTGAGACTGCTCTCCTTAGAGTTACAAATGATCTGCTCTTATCATCTGATCGTGGGTGTATCTCTCTATTAGTTTTATTGGATCTTAGCGCTGCGTTTGACACAATTGACCACAACATTCTTTTGCATAGACTTGAACACTTTGTTGGTATCAGTGGAAGTGCATTAGCATGGTTTAAATCGTACTTATATGACCGCCATCAGTTCGTAGCAGTGAATGAAGATGTATCATATCGATCACAAGTGCAGTATGGAGTACCTCAAGGCTAAGTTCTAGGGCCGCTACTCTTCACGCTTTATATGTTACCCTTGATAGATATCATCAGGAAACATGGTGTTAGCTTTCAATGTTATGCTGATGATACTCAGCTCTATATTTCATCGCGGCCCGGTGAAACACACCAATTTGAAAAACTAATGGAATGCATAGTCGATATAAAAAACTGGATGATGAGTAATTTCTCACTGCTAAATTCTGAAAAAAACAGAGGTGTTAATTATAGGACATAAAAACTACGCTTGTAATAACCTAGAACACTGTCTAAGACTTGATGGTTGCTCTGTCAATTCTTCGTCATCAGTTAGGAACCTCGGTGTGCTATTTGATCGCAATCTTTCCTTAAAAAGAGTTCTTACTAGAACCAGGAAGTATGACCATATTAGCCCGGTCCTGTCAACGCTGCACTGGCTCCCTATCAAACATTGTATAGATTTTAAAACATTGCTTATTACTTATAAAGCCCTGAATGGTTTAGCACCTCAGTATTTGAATGAGCTCCTTTTACATTATAACCCTCTACGTCCGCTACGTTCTCAAAACTCAGGCAATTTGATAATACCTAGAATATCAAAATCAACTGCGGACGGCAGATCCTTTTCCTATTTGGTGCCTAAACTCTGGAATAACCTACCTAACATTGTTCGGGAGGCAGACACACTCTTGCAGTTTAAATCTAGATTAAAGACCCATCTCTTTAACCTGGCATACAGATAACATACTAATATGCTTTTAATATCCAAATCCGTTAAAGGATTTTTAGGCTGCATTAATTAGGTAAACCAGAACCGGAAACACTTTTCATTACACCCTATGTACTTGCTACATCATTAGAAGAATGGCATCTACGCTAATATTTGTCTGTTTCTCTCTTGTTCCGAGGTCACAGTGGCCACCAGATCCAGTCTGTGTCCAGATCAGAGGGTCACTGCAGTCACCCGGATCCAGTACGTATCCAGACCAGATGGTGGATCAGCACTTAGAAAGGACCTCTATTACCTTGAAAGACAGCGGAGACCAGGACAACTACAGCCCCAGATACAGATCCCCTGTAAAGACCTTGTCTCAGAGGACCACCAGGACAAGACCACAGGAAACAGATGATTCTTCTGCACAATCTGACTTTGCTGCAGCCTGGAATTGAACTACTGGTTTCGTCTGGTCAGAGGAGAACTGGCCCCCCAACTGAGCCTGGTTTCTCCCAAGGTTTTTTTCTCTATTCTGTCACCGATGGAGTTTCGGTTCCTTGCCGCTGTCGCCTCTGGCTTGCTTAGTTGCTTCATCTACTTGCTTCATCTACAGCGATATCGTTGACTTGAATGCAAATAAATGCACAGACACTATTTAACTGATCAGAGATGACAACTGAATTCAATGATGAACTGCCTTTAACTATCATTTTGCATTATTGACACACTGTTTTCCTAATGAATGTTGTTCAGTTGCTTTGACGCAATGTATTTTGTTTAAAGCGCTATATAAATAAAGGTGACTTTGACTTTGACAAAGTAATTCAGTCAAGAGCAGTGAGTGATTTACTTTCATTTTCATGCATTAAAGACACTGATAGCAGAGCTAGTAAATTAGCTGCAGTCACTTTAAGAGACAGTGCATCCATTATAATGATACACATCCGATTTCTTTCCAACTCTTTACTTTCACTTAAGACATAACCACAGACTTTTCGAACACACTTTCCAAGACAGGTATTTTGACATATTTAGTATGTATTTGTCAGTACAAAAGCGAAAAAGACTTTGAGACGCGTCTCTGTGTGCACCCTGAACACCAGAACACAGCGGTGCTGAATTGAGCTCTTTGGCATCCTTTTCTGTTTGTTTAAACTGCGATCTGTATTTGTTCGTTCAGGTGCAGGAGGACGCGAACGCCCTGAAAGAGAGCTTGGTTCAGTGTTGCTGTCCATGAGACGCGGCTTTCTCTCCCGTGCGCACCGAACACAGTGCGCGAGTAACCAGCTACTCAGTTCGGCTGAAGGCAACTTGATGTGTTGAATGCTCAGAGCACGTTATAAAACATATTTTTTAAATACACATTTCTGTTTTAATAAATGCTCATAGTAAAATCATAGCATATTGCCTAAAACATAAGGTAGGTAGAAAAATAATCAGTGATACATTTGTGACCTCAAAAAAATTAGGGTCGCAATGTCATTTCAAAAGGCCGCATATGCGACCATTTTGGTCGCAGTGGAGTTCCCTGTGTTGTGTACCATGTCACCATGGCCATCTAGGGACACGGGAGTGTAACCAGTGCTGAAGTGGTCTCATATGATGCAATCCGAGTAGATGCCATATGCTTCAAGGGACTCTGAAAATGTTTCAGTGGTACAACTGTTCTGCCTCTAAAGTAACTCATGTACATGTATGCTGACCTGAAGCCCAAACTGGGGCAAATGTCCCCTCCGATACTTTTGTGAAGATGCAGGGGGACAGGGACAGCCAGAAAGGGGGGACATTGTACTGCCATGCCCAACCCTCAAACGCAAACAGTAGGAATGACATAAAAATTCACATCCTTCAGGTTGATGGCTGCAAAACAATCCTGGGCTTGAACGCATTTGATAATACGTTTCTGCATCAGCATCTTGAACGGGAGCTTGTGAAGGGGCGATTCAAGACTCGCAGATTCAAGATAGGATAAGTGTCACCGCTTTTCTTGGGTTTGATGAGGTAAGGGTTGAAAAACCTTTTCCGGGACTGCCACTGAAGTCTAGAGAATGTCATTTGACTTGGGAGGATGCCTGGTGAAACGGAATCACGCAGCCAAGTAGAACTGTCTGAATGAGCAAGCAGGACGGGTTGGGAAGCGCAAGCCACAACCCCAAGCTTTGTTCGAGTGGCACCAAAGGTTTCCCATTTCAGGACCGCTTTGTTGTCTTCTTGGAGGATTTAGCGTCCGGATGCGATATGGGCGCCGCTATCTTGCATTGGGCTCAAGGTAATGGCCTTGACATAGTCTCAGCATGGGGTGGAGCCAGAGTGAAGGACGCAGGAGGGCTCCCATGGTAACAAACAGACTGAGGCACAGATCGCAATGGAACAGTGGCAGCTAGAAGACCATGTCGGGGAAAGATGTGCTTTATAGCCTCAGTCTGCTGTTGTACTGCCGAGAACTGCTGACCACAGCTTCGCCTCACAGGCCAGCCTGGGAGATTGGAGCGTCAAAAAAGCACACTTCGTCAACACCTCTCATCTCAAGAAGGCTGAACCACAGATGGCACTCCTGGACAACCTGAGTGGACATCACCTTCTTGAGAGACTTCCTCTTGACTTCCGTCACCAGTAGGGTGTAGTCAGTTGTCATGCAAAGCTCCTTCATCTATCTTGGGTCAGTACTACCCTCATGCATTTGTTAAGGCCTAGGCTTGGTGAATTTGCAGGACCACCATGGCATGCAGGGCAGAGGCAGCTTGGCCCACAGCACTGTAAGCTTTCAGCTAAACAGGACAAGCACTGCGGAAGGGGTGAGAGGTCTGTGGGGCATTGCCCAGTGGAGAAGCTCTCACTGTCACCCTCAAATCTCCCAGAGCACTAGATGGTGATCCTCTACTCTTGGCAGTTCAGTTCAGTTCAGCATTTAACACCATCATTCCCTCTAAGCTGACCACAACACTTGAAGACCTGGACATTAACACCTCCCTCTGCAACTGGATTATGGACTTTCTGACCAACAGGCCTCGGCATGTTAGGTCAGGCCACACCCACTCCACCACCATCACACTTAACACCAGCGTACCACAGGACTGTGTGCTGAGCCCATTCCTTTACTCCCTTTACACCCACAACTGCAAGCCTGTGCATGGATCCAACTCCATCATTAAGTTTGCAGAAGACACCATGGTGATTGGCCACATCAGTGACAACGATGAGACTGCCTACAGGGAAGAGGTACAGCACCTGGCCACATGGAGTGCTGACAATAACCTGCTCCTTAACACCAGCAAGACAAAGGAGCTCACTGTGGACTTCAGGAAGAAGGAAAGAAGCACGCATGACCCCATCCACATTAATGGGATGGTTGTTGAACGTGTCTCCAGCTTCAAGTTCCTGGGAACGACCATCTCGGAGGACCTGTCCTGGACCACAAACACCTCCAGCCTGGTCAAGAAGACTCACCAGCGCCTCTTCTTCCTCAGGACACTGAAGAAGAACCAACTGTCTTCAGCCATAGTGGTGAACTTTTACCGGTGTGCGATCGAGAGCATCCTGACCAGTTGCATCACAGTCTGGTATGGGAACTGCTCAGTGGCTGACCACAAAGCAATGCACAATCCATTCCATTTGCACACTGAAATAGTTTCTATGCACTTTACTGTCCATTGCAATAGTGTAAATTATGTTCATATGTTCATAGTTCTGCCTATAGCGTACATACACTTTTACATAATCCATCTGTATAGTATGTTCATAGTACACCTATCTGTATATCATGCTGATAGTATTTAAAATCTGTAAATTATGTCCATAAGACTTATCTGTATAGTTATTGTACATATTGTAGACCTTGTATATTCTGTACTTACTGCTTATTGCACTTCTGGTTACATGCTAACTGCATTTCGTTTAATCTAATTTAATCTTATTATATATATATATATATATATATATATATATATATATATATATATATCCTAATCCCTCAAATTAATTAAAACCGGATAATCAAATAAACGCCGGGCCTCTGATAGTGGCCGGGGGCGTGGTCAACATGGACAAATAAAGGCCGGTCTTAAAGCTGCAGTCGGTAACTTTTGACGCTCTAGCGGTTAATAAACAGAATTGCTTGCGTGTTGCGGAAGGACATTGTAGCCAGAGCTACTTCTCTCTGTTTATTTCTATGAAGAATCACAAAGGTACTGGGTTACTCCGCCGCGGTACCCCTGAAGCAATCTAAAATAGTCTGAATATAAACACTTATTATAGGTGTACCCTAGTGATTCAGGACAGGCTAAAAAAACGGTTTGGAAAATGGATTCATGGTGTACTCACTTATTATATACATTTTGTATACTTTGAACAAAAAAAAAAGTTACGGACCGCAGCTCTGATTGGTTGTTTCTTACCGGGAATTACAGTATATGTATATTATTATTATTAATTCATTCATTCATTCATTCATTCATTCATTTTATGTGTTAAATCAGACATAAATGGATAACATAGCTTCAGATAACAATTGCAAATTATCACTTTTTACAGTGTAGAAGAACAACCCATTTTCACAGCAAGGTGTCAAAACTGAAGCCTTACTATTACAGTTTTTCCAACAAATGACATTTGTAACAATTTTATTTTTATGGCTAATTCATATGTTTTCATACAATATTACACCTCACTAATGGTTATGTTTAGGGGTGAACTTCATGCTTGCTTTAAAAAAAAAAAAAATTCTACATGGTTGTACGATTAACACAGAGGAACTTAAAACTGTTTACCCGCTCCATAGGTGTCTTGTCGATGGTGATGTGTCTCCTGAAATCCACCTCCACCTCCTTGGTCTTGTTGATGTTTAATGAGAGTTCATTCTCCCGACACCATTTATTCAGTGTGCTCACCTGCTCTCTGTAGGCCATCTATCTCATCGTTGTTGGGGATCAGGCTTATCACTGTTGTATCGTCAGCTTTTTGACGATGACATTAAAGCTGTGTGAGCACCATTTCACCAACGTGAAAACCGCATTTTCAAATGTATCCAGCTTGTCTCGTTAATCAAGATTAACCCTCTGAGGTCTTAGAGGGCCTGGAGAAGTTTTGACATGTCCTAACTTTTGTGCTTTTTTCACAATTATGTACATAATTGTGTTTTTAAAAAAAAAAAAAAAAAAACCTTTGTGTGTAGTTAGAGAAAAACTACAATTTTGAAGTCAGTGAAATAAGGTCATAAAACACATACAAAATATTTGTTCACAAGACTGCCAAACCTCGAGCTTGTAGCCTAGAATTTCTGCTTCAAAATGATGTGGAAATCATTGTTTACTCACTCACAGTAAATTATATTTTCTAAGACACTTCTTGTTTTGAAAGGGCATATGTGAGTAGGCGTGATTGATCATGAATATTATTGTGATTTACTGTAGAAGATTTATAAGAAAGAATGTGAGGACAAAATAAATGCATATGTTTTTATGTTTGTAGTTTACTTAGAATATATTGAATTATCACACAAAATAACTTGAGATTCAATTGCGAGTGCAGTTAAACAGTTTATTAAGAACAATCAAAGCTGACTTTCAAAGCTGAATTTTTAGCATCATTACTCCAGTCACACAATCCCTTAGAAATCTGATATTCTGAATTTCTACTAAAAAATAAAAACATTTATTGTTATTATTATTATTATTATTATTAATGTTGAAAAGAGCTGAAAATGTTTTTGATAAATTGGAAGAACAGCATCTTTTGTAACATTTATTGTATTATCTTCCCACTATCTTCGCTCTAGTGGTGTTGGATGACAAAATCCTCTTTTACTTCATAAAGCAAAGTAAAACAATAAAGGCCATTTTTATTTTCAACCTGCAATCAACCATACTACCATACCGAGCACTCCTAGCCTTCATCCAGCTCAGGTAATCACAGTCCAAACTCCCATTCAACACCCATTTTACAGACGTCTCCAACCGCCCCATTACTCGTTTCTGGTTTCAAAAGCACCTTAAGTCTGATGTGCTCTTATCCAGTACCCAAGCCAACTTTTCCATCCATTCATTCCGAATTGGTGCGGTATCCACAGGGGCCCAAAAAAGGTCTCTCCTAGCAGCTGATACAAGTACTCAGTAGCTGGTTGTTGGAAGCTTTCAGGGCTTAAAATAGATCAAACCACTTCCACATCAAGGAAATCCACTGAACCCTCAATCAACCCATTCTCCAGCCCCTAGATCAAATGGTTCCAATTACTCTTACACATATTGTTGTTACAAAATGTAGTTATATAATATATATATAATATATTCCTGTTACAAAAGTACTTAGTGAAGTGAAAAAGGTGTTGTTACCGTTGTCCTGTTACACATTTGAACTTATGCAAACCATCCTGAGGGTTGTTACATTTGTGTAGTTACAGAAATATTGCAGCTGTAGATACTATGTACCATTGTGTACTACACTGTGGTTACATACTATGTACACATTTAGTTACTATGTAAATACACAGGTATTAGGGACACAATATAAAGTGGGACCACTAGTTTAGGGTTCTGCAATTAACTCCTAATTAATTCCTAATGTAAACTCTTATACTTGTTCAGTGATTTACTGATAAACTGTGGGCTTTTTAACTCTTAGATGACCTGCTAATTAGTAACAAATTATCAGTTATACATAATAAAGGACAGGAAAAAAAGTGAAGAGATTAAAGAAGAGAATTCCTGTTTAGTTATGTTATCTGCCAGTTACTTGCTTCACTATTGAATGTGCGCTATGTTTATTCCTTGTGGATGTATAAGCAGAATGCTAATTTGGGTTATACTCTTCTATCGTGAGTTTGATACAGCACTAGTGCCACTGATCATAATTTATTTTGTAGATAAATAAAATAAATATAACATTAAAAACTATTATTTGTACCAAACTTTATTACATTGAAGTGCTACATACAGTATGAGCATATAACACAAGTCCTTACACTGACTTCCAGTTATATTTAGGATTGATTTTAAAGTACTTTTACTCATTTATAAATCAGATATGCTCACAGAATGTAAACCAGACCACCCAGATCATAAGGATCAAGTCAGTTAGAAATACCAAGGGTTCACACAAAACAACACAGCAAAATTGCAAGTGCTAATTCAACTCTAGCAGAGTTAAAATCAACTCCGAAAAAGTGTGCATATTGTCTCAGAGTTATATTAACACTCTTCAAAGATTAACTTGTTTATCACTATGAATGAGTTATATGTACATGGTTTAGAGTTAAAAAACAACTCTTGTCCACATAACAGAGTGTTGATTTTTCCTTAACATCAGTGTAAAGAGTTACAATTTAAAACCTTTAAGATTTTAACTCTTGACTTTTAACTTAAGTGTATTGAGTTAACATTACAAAAACTCTCCTGCAAAGCAAAAAAAACAATGTACAATTAACTCAATTCAAGTCAAATTTAACACTCCAGGAATATATATATATATATATATATATATATATATATATATATATATATATATATATATATATATATATGACAATAAATAAATTAATCCACAAATCAATACACGTTTACATTTATTTATTTAAATTATTTATCCCTGCATCAAAACATTCAGTGTATTCAATACATGTAAATAAAATTTTCTTACAAAAATTAAAACATAATGTTAAAGCAAATCAGCGTAAAGGCACAAAATACGTATTCTTATTTGGCCAATATGTATTCTGAATTTCAGTAGGTTTATCCACCTTTTTCCTGACGTAAAAATGGGTGGCACAAAAGTGCACCTGTAAAATTGGGGGGAGAGTGAAATATCAGAGACAAGTATCAATTACAAAACAATAATAGTTTACTCAAAACATTTACCCAAATATTCTGTCATCATTTTTTATTTTATCTTCATGTTGTTCCAAACCTGTATGACATACATGTCTTACATGGTGTCTGTGGAACGGCATGGGTATAAGTAAATAACAATTCAGGTGAACAATTTTTTTAAGGGTTATTTCGTCCCAAAAACAAAAATGAAAATGAATGATGTCATCATTTATTTACCTGACTGCTCGTCTCTGTGCATTAATGCGCGTTCATGAGAATCTATTAGCAAAGCAGTTCAGTCTAACTCAACTAGGAAAAGCACACAAGTTGTGAACAATCAAGATGAATAAAAACACACAAAAAAAATTAATCTATATACAGTACTTTTTTTCTCTGAGGTAAATATTTCTGTTGTGCTCATTGCAACAGGAAGTGATCAAGTTCATCTGTCATTTTGACTGACGTGACAAACGAAGCTCCAGTCCGGAGTCACATTTTTATTAATCTTGATTTTTTTTTTTAGAACTTGTGTGCATTTCAGAGCGACTAATAGTGTCTCATGAACACAAAGTCATGCACAGAGATCAACAATCAAGTCAGGATTTTGATAAATAATATGAAAAGGGTGTTGATGGCGCAGTGGATAAGACACATGCATTCGGTGTGAGAGACCTGGGTTCGAATCCACTGTGATACACCAATGTGTTCCCGGGCAAGACACTTTACCCCTAGTTGCTCCAGAGGCATACAACCTCTGACATATATATATATATATATATATATATATATAGCAATTGTAAGTCGCTTTGGATAAAAGTGTCAGCTAAAGAAGAAATCAAAAGAAGCAAGAAATGAAAAAGTTCAGTATGTTTCTCACCAAACCTTATTGTATACCCGCAGAAAACTTGGAATATACATAACATGATACATACTGTAAGACCACTATTATACATTTGCTTCTATTTTAACAGCTTGATGTTATTCGCCATAGTCTGACATTATATGGACTAGCATATTCGGGACATTTTATTTAATCTCCTTTTGTGGTCTGACAAAGAAACATATGACATAAGACAAATTCAAGGGTGAGTAAATGATTATTTAAATTTGAACTATCCCTTTCAGTAAAAGTATTTAACTCACTGTAAAAGTACATATTTGTGTTGTAAAAAGAAGTCCGTCTTACTGGAAAATAGATTGCGATTCCTGAATGTCATGTTGATATCATTGCGCTGAGGCAGGGCTCTGTCTATCACAATGAATGTGCATCAATGGGACAGCAAATAAATAAATGAAAGTACAGTGAACTCATTGTCATGTTCAAGAAACCAATTTGAAATGACTCGAGCTTTGTGACATGGTGGATTATCCTGCTGGAAGTAGCCATCAGAGGATGGGTACATGGTGGTCATAAAGGGATGGACATGGTCAGAAACAATGCTCAGGTAGGCCGTGGCATTTAAACGATGCCCAATTGGCACTAAGGGGCCTAAAGTGTGCCAAGAAAACATCCCCCACACCATGACACCACCACCAGCACAAGGCATGGTGGATCCATGCTCTCTTTCTGTTTACGCCAAATTCTGACTCTACCATCTGAATCTCTCAACAGAAATCGAGACTCATCAGACCAGGCAACATTTTTCCAGTCTTCAACTGTCCAATTTTGGTGAGCTTGTGCAAATTGTAGCCTCTTTTTCCTATTTGTAGTGGAGATGAGTTGTACCCGGTGGGGTCTTCTGCTGTTGTAGCCCATCCGCCTCAAGGTTGTGCGTGTTGTGGCTTCACAAATGCTTTGCTGCATACCTCGGTTGTAACGAGTGGTTATTTCAGTCAAAGTTGCTCTTCTATCAGCTTGAATCAGTCGGCCCATTCTCCTCTGACCTCTAGCATCAACAAGGCATTTTCGCCCACAGGACTTCTGCATACTGGAGGTTTTTCCCTTTTCACACCATTCTTTGTAAACCCTAGAAATGGTTGTGCGTGAAAATCCCAGTAATTGAGCAGATTGTGAAATACTCAGACCGGCCCGTCTGGCACCAACAACCATGCCACGCTCAAAATTGCTTAAATCACCTTTCTTTCCCATTCTGACATTCAGTTTGGAGTTCAGGAGATTGTCTTGACCAGGACCACACCCCTAAATGCATTGAAGCAACTGCCATGTGATTGGTTGATTAGATAATTGCATTAATGAGAAATTGAACAGGTGTTCCTAATAATCCTTTAGGTGAGTGTATACGACATATGAAACAAACACATACAATTTGGTCACGAGACACTTAAGAAACAACTGCGTTACTGATATTGCTGTTTAGATTTGGGCCGTTTACTGTGGTTTACATCAAATTTAATCTTTAATCATGTACTTATGAAATACATTGAAATATTGTTTGTTTTTAATTAACTGAACTTATTTGCAAACTGTAGCCAACTGTTCTTTGTTCACAATAGTTTGAAGCAAATGGCCCGTTTAATCAGCCTCTTAGGTCAACATCAGATCAATGAATGGGCTCTCCATGGGAGTCATCAAAGGTTACACTATCATTGGCTCTTGGGTTAAGATTGTTTGAAGGGTGACATGCTAACAACACTGCTGAAGAACTGCTACACTGCTGCCTACAATAAATTATTCTCCCCACAAGAACTTTGGTAAAGCTTACTTATTTTATTTATTAGAGAAATTAAGTACATTAGCGAGCCACCCAAACTACTGCCCAGCCAAATCGACAAAATCGAACAACATACAGTAAATGAAGTAAAACACTTACATTACTCTCTGTGTTTTCCTTGTTAAAACCAACTTCACCGTTTGCTTTAAATGAAAGAATCTATCTCTCTGAGGAAAGTGAAGGAGAGAACAGCAAATAAATATTGCTATAAATCAATATAATCTTATTAAACACATATTTTAAATGAGATAAAAACACTTAACTGACTTTCAGAATCCCCTTATAGAAAATAATTGATGTCCTCTTCTGTTCCGCATCACGATTGAAAGGAAATGTTGAGAAAAGTATGCACTTTCAGCAAATAAATATTATTATAAACCGATATGATATTACAAGACACATTTTATGAGTAAGATTATACACTTTATTTTGTGGTTTTCCATCCTCATATGCGCCGCATCACGAGGAAAGAAAATGGCGTCCATGAAAAAAATATTTCAGATGGGTCAGACGCGTGCACTCCAGCAAATTTCCCGGATGTGACTATTAACACTCAACAGTGTTAATAAAAGTAACTGCGTATTTACACTGCCAGAGGGGGCTGTTTACACTAGCTAGTGTTAATCCTCTCAAATTCAACGCCACAACTTTAACACTTTACTCTAAAAGTACCCAACACTAGGATTTCAAAACTGAAGATTTTGCTGTGAAGGGGAGTCCGCTTTTAGTTATCATGCCACCCGCAGTTAGAACAAGCTTCCAGAAGATATCAAATGTGGTAAAACAATAGTCACATTTAAATGCAGACTCAAAACTCATCTGTTTAGCTGTGCTTGTCCTTGTTTTATTGTTGTGATTATTTTTATTATTATTATTATTATTATTTTATTTTATTTTACTATGTAAAGCACTTTGAATTACCATTGTGTATAAAATGTGCTATATAACTAATCTTTCCTTGCCTTGTATCGGGTGCCGTTTGTAAAGCTGCTCACGCTGAAAATAGCAGCAACATTTTGTCACATTTAGCTTCAAACAATGTTAAAAAAAACGGTATGAATTTTTTGACGGTCACTTTTAGCACATTTACAACAATATTTGTCAACTTAAAGATATTTTAAATAGTTAAATATAAATATTAAATGTTAAACCTAAATGTTAAATGTTAAATCTAAATGCTAAATCTAAATGTTAAATCTAAATATAAATATAAATATATAATCTAAATGTTAAATATAAATATAAATGTTAAATCTAAATGTTAAATCTAAATCTAAATGTTAAATCTAAATCTAAATGTTAAATCTAAATGTTAAATATAAATATAAATCTAAATGTTAAATCTAAATATTAAATCTAAATGTTAAATCTAAATCTAAATGTTAAATCTAAATTTAAAATCTAAATGTTAAATCTAAATCTAAATCTAAATGTTGAATCTAAATGTTTCGGGTGAAACTAAATATTTAGCTAATATGCAAATTCAAAATGGCGGAAGTGCCAAAATAAAAGCTCGATGAGGTCAGTGTGTGTTTATAGCATCGTGTTAAATAAGGAACGAATAAAAATCATCTCATCCGAGGAAATTGACTCTTGGACATGGATTATCGTGATAATGACTACCGTATTTTCCGGACTATAAATCGCACTTTTTTCATAGTTTGGCTGGTCCTGCAACTTGTTTATCAAAATTAATTTGACATGAACGAAGAGAAAACATGACCGTCTACAGCCACGAGAGGGCGCTCTATGATGCTTAATGCTCCTGTAGTTTTTATATTTTTAACTCCACTAATGTGATTTTTTTTATAGAATTAGAAAACCCAAAATCGTTATCTCTAGAATATTTTTTCAATTATTTTATGTGATTTTTTTTTCTTGTATAGGATCTCATATGATGAACACATTAAATTTTGATTTACTGTTTTATGGCGTTATGATTGTTATTGTTAAATACAACCATCTTACCCTGATCTTTTATGTTATAAGTTTGGCAATAATAATAAAAAAGAGGTACAGGTGCACTACCACTAACTCCACAGTCCAGTACAGTTTCTCTCAGCGACTCTGCAATGTCTGCACACGTCGAACAGCTGCTCGAAGATCTCACCTTTGGAGAAGACTGATGATTTTATATTCTAAAAATGTAAGTATTACTACTCAAAAATGAAGATTACCCCATAATGAATTGCATCATTTGCCCACCCCAACACTTACATGCAATAATAATGATAAATGCCAACCAATAATTATATACATTTTTTTCCTTAAAATTACATTTTAGTAAATGAAGCAAAATGAATTTTCTGTCGTGACATAGCTATACATGAATATACACTAATGCAGTTGATGTGAATGCATCAGTTTTCAGTCAAGCAATTAATACACGGATAGAGAAAATATTTATATTTTATTTACTGTCAACAAGAAACATGTTTAAATGATTAAAAGAATGTATAAATGTTGGCATCACAATAAATGCATACATGTACAAGTCAACAACACATGAAACAAAGCTTCATTCAAACTTACTGTTCTAACAATCATGTATTTACAGATGGTGAACCCCACATCTTACTATCATCTCAACACAGCTGTTCTGAACAACACCTACAAACTGAGCAGCATATAGCGCTCTCGCGGTGGTAGACGGTAATGTTTTCTCTTGGTTCTTGGGTCTAATTAAATGTGACTTATAGTCCGGATAATGACTACCTAAAATAATAAACACGTTTGGAGAAACTGTATTTGAAGAGTAAGCTAGTGTCACTTTTATGAAAAGTGTGGGGCCTATGATGACCTGTAGCCATAATAGCCTGCCACGAGGGGTCTCACTTTGACTGAATGTTATGTCCTCACAATAGACTGTATCACTCATTATGTCATCACTCTCTGTCATGTATGCATGCTTAAACGGCCGCAAGAGCCTATTTCCCCGCCCGCCCTGACCAGGTACGGTAACTATTGACGCTATTGTCGTTCAAAATGTCCAACGAATGGGCGTTAGCCGAGAGCATAGGCTCTTGCTGGCGTTTAAGCATGCAAACCTTTTCATAAAAGTGACACTAGCCTACTCTTCAAATACAGTTTCTCCAAATGTGTTTATTATTTTAGGTATAGTCATTATCACGATAATCCATGTCCAAGAGTCAATTTCCTCGGATGAGATGGTTTTTATTCGTTACTTATTTGACACGATGCTATAAACACACACTGACCTCATCAAGCACAGTGAAGTCCAATTTGTCAACTCATATAAATTACAGTGATGTGTACGCACACTTGAATCAGTCACAAATCGTAAAGCAGCGTGATAAACAACATCCATTTTTTTTCAAAGTATTTAGGGGCGCATGCATATATATTATATCACCATAGTCCAATACTGGCAAAAAGGTATTTTGCACTAATCGTTTTCGAGCAAAAAAGGAAAAACATTTTTTCAAACGAAAATAAAAACCCAATCTTGGTTCAATTTCTTTAAAAGTATATCAATATGAGAACTAAAAGTAAATTTATCATCCAGCCAAATTCCAAGATATTTATAGGATGCGACTCAATCAGAGTACCATCAAAAGTTTTAATCATAAAATCATTTAGTGATAATCTGGAGCGTGTAAAGATCCTGTATTTAGTTGTTTTTTTTATTCATCACCAATTTTAGATTATCAAGTGAAGTCTGAAATAAATTAAAAGCATTCTGTAAGGAATCCATTGCCACTTTTATGGATGAAGCCATTGTATAAATGATGATCGTGCTGGAAAATGCATTGTTCTTCACCAAACTGTTGTTGGATTGTTGGAAGAAGTTGCTGTTGGAGGGTGTTTTGGTACCATTCTTTATTCATGGCTGTGTTTTTGGGCAGAATTGTGAGTGAGCCCACTCCCTTGGATGAGAAGCAACCCCACACATGAATGGTGTCAGGATGCTTTACTGTTGGCGTGACACAGGACTGATGGTAGCGCTCACCTTTTCTTCTCCGGACAAGCCTTTTTCCAGATGCCCCAAACAATCGGAAAGGGGCTTCATCGGAGAATATGACTTTGCCCCAGTCCTCAGCAGTCCATTCACTATACTTTCTGCTGAAGATCAATCTGTCCCTGATGTTTTTTTGGAGAGAAGTGGCTTCTTTGCTGCCCTTCTTGACACCAGGCCATCTTCCAAAAGTCTTGGCCTCACTGTGCGTGCAGATGCGCTCACACCTGCCTGCTGCCATTCCTGAGCAAGCTCTGCACTGGTGGCACTCCGATCCCGCAGCTGAATCCTCTTTAGGAGACAATCCTGGCGCTTGCTGGACTTTCTTGGACGCGCTGAAGCCTTCTTTACAAGAATTGAACCTCTTTCCTTGAAGTTCTTGATGATCCTATAAATTGTTGATTTAGGTGCAATCTTAGTAGCCACAATATTCTTGCCTGTGAAGCCATTTTTATGCAACGCAATGATGGCTGCACGCGTTTCTTTGCAGGTCACCATGGTTAACAATGGAAGAACAATGATTTCAAGCATCACCCTCCTTTTAACATGTCAAGTCTGCCATTCTAACCCAATCAGCCTGACATAATGAAAACCCAACTTCTTGTCCAAGCTCTTGTTCTCTCCAGACTGGACTATTGTAATGCTCTCCTGTCGGGCCTTCCTGCATGTACTGTCAAGCCTCTGCAATTGATCCAGAATGCAGCAGCGAGGGTTGTCTTCAATGAGCCAAAAAAAGCTCACGTTACTCCTCTCCTCATCAGGTTACACTGGCTACCAGTAGCTGCTCGCATCAAATTCAAGGTACTGATGCTAGCCTACAAGATGACCACTGGCACGGCACCAACTTACCTAAATCTAAATACCTAAATAACCTCATTGGTTAAATCTTATGTGCCCTCCAGAAGTTTGCGCTCTGCAAGTGATAGACGCCTTGTGGTACCATCCCAAAGAAGTTCAAAATCACTCTCAAGGACCTTTTCCTTGACTGTACCCAGCTGGTGGAATGACCTCCCAATCTCAATTCGTACAGCTGAGTCTTTACTCATTTTCAAGAAACGGCTAAAGACTCATCTTTTTCGCCTGCACTTAACCAACTAACACTAGCACTTTTTCTTTTCTTGTCTTTTAATAAAAAAAAAAAAAAAAACCTACCTATGCGTTCTATACTAGACTAACTGAGACTTGTCATGGCACTTGTATACTGTTGTTGTTCCCTTGTTGACCTGACTGATTCTATTGTTCTCATTTGTAAGTCGCTTTGGATAAAAGCGTCTGCTAAATGATTAAATGTAAATGTAAATAATGATCTCCAGCCTTGTGCTCGTCAACATTCTCACCTGAGTTAACAAGACGATTACTGAAATGATCTCAGCATGTCCTTTAATGACAGCAATGAAATGCAGTGGAAAGTTTTTTTTGGGATGAAGTTAATTTTCATGGCAAAGAAGGACTATGCAATTCATCTGATTACTCTTCATGACATTCTGGAGTATATGCAAATTGCTATTATAAAAACTTAAGCAACAACTTTTCCAATTTCCAATATTTATGTAATTCTCAAAACTTTTGGCCACGACTGTAATTATCTACAGACACACATTGAGTTCTTCCAGTCAAATAATTTGAAAACTTTAAAAAACACTTTAAAACTGTACTACTAAACCTACACATTTAAGCCTTTGCAAAAGAAGATCATGATCCACAGAATCAAATGCTTTGGATAAATCAATAAAAAGTGCAACACATGATTTTTTTTTTTATCCAATCCAGAAATTACTTGTGACTGACATTGCAGCAGTAATAGTACTATGTCCTTGTCTACGTTTACATTTAGATTTAGATTTAACATTTAGATTTAACATTTAGATTTAACATTTAGATTTAGCATTTAGATTTAACATTTAATATTTATATTTAACTATTTAAAATATCTCTAAGTTGACAAATATTGTTGTAAATGTGCTAAAAAGTTACCGTCAGTTTTTTAAACATTGTTTGAAGCTAAATGTGACAAAATGTTGCTGTTATTTTCAGCGTGAGCAGCTTTACAAAGGGTGCCCTATAGCCTTGCCTATACAATCTTTTAAACATTATGTTTTATGTAAAGATTCATGATTCTTACTGAAACCACAGTCAGAGCTCAGATACGAGAGCTGAGATAAAACCCCCATATAAACCAACAACCAGAAACCAGGGTAAGAAAAAAAAAACACACAGACAGAGTCAGAGACTGAATTGGAAAAGGTCCTATGCCGTGAGCAAAACACTGTAGAAATCTCCTCAATACATATATTTAGGTAAGACATGATTGTTATTTAATTTTATTTTATTTTTTCAATTGAATTAATTAAATATAAACTAACATGGAATACAGACTAGAATGCATGAATGTTTTCAGACTGATGAGTTGTTGCAGGCGATTCCTCTTGTTACAAATTACATTGTGCCGCATAAACATGAAACCATGTCTGAATTTGCAGAGGTGTCAAGTAACAAAGCACAAATACTTTGTTACCTTACTTAAGTAGAAATTTGAGGTATCTATACTTTACTTGAGTAATTATTTTTCAGCCTACTTTTTTCTTCTACTCCTTACTTTTTCACGCAAGTATCTGTACTTTCCACTTCTTACATTTTAAAAAATAGCTTCGTTACTGCTATTTAATTTCAGCTTGTTTTCATTCCGGCTTGTCATCATTAAAAAAAAAAAAAATCCAGATAAATCTCGCCATCCGGATGGAGTGAATTTGATTGTGGTTGGATGAGAAGTATAAAAATATACCATTCCGACACCCTATTCGTTTGTACGCAATCCATTGCACCTGCACATGACACAAATCACATCACACTCCAGCAAAGACATAGCCAGTGTCGGGTTCGTTTATAAAAAAAATATATTTCTTAGGTTGGGTATGGAATCGGTATCCGATCGCCTCAGAGTCAGTCCTTTTCCGGTGACACACTGGATGCGTGGCGTAAGCATCTCAGCTGCGTGGCGTCTCCATTTTTAATTCGGCTCCCATGTTAACAGGTTAGAGCTTGCAGGCTGCATGTGTGAGACGAGCCGCGCGGAAAACGCGTGCATGCTAGAAATAGAACCGACGCCTATTTTTCACGCGACACGCAAGCTTGTTGGAAGCGTTTCCAGGCAAAATAGAATAGGAAAATATTTTTATATGTCATTTTGTACACAAATACATATTAATTAATGACATTTTAATGTTTGAAAGTCTATAGGTTGACTTAAATTCAGATATAAATGTAATTTAAAAAATAAATAATTATCGATTTTCAAATATTGCACCTGTCAAACATAGTCTATTTTGCCATCAATACTATTGACGGTGTCCTTTATCAGTAGGCTTTATATTTATGCTCAACATGAAGTATAGATATTTTTGTCGTGAAGACAAGAGCCTGGTCTGTCGGTGGCCTCCCTCCATGTCACCTACAACAGCAGCAGCGCCAGCGATGTAAAGACACAGAAAACGCGACACAGCCGCCACACAACTGACACGCAGCAGAAACGCACGCTCTCACCACGCAGCCGAGACACCCCTCGCTGCAGATTGTAGCGCGGTGACGTCACGTATGTACATCACGTATGTGTTTACCGCGCATGCGCTTGTAATTTGCATTGCGTGATGACGTTAGTTGTTTTTGCGTCGTGCGTGCATTAAAACGATGCGCATACTTAACAGAAAACTCTAATAAAATGTTAACGTTAAAGTATTAAGGAACATTAAGGTGTAAAAAAAGATGGGAAAACAACCATGTTTAACCATGTTTCATCTGAGGTAATATTATACAGAATTAAAGTTTATTATGTTATATCTGTGTAGTATCTTACTTACAATATATTAACAATCTGTTGCACTTTACTTCACTGTGTATATTGTAATATTACACTTTAATGGCACCTTATTTATTTCTTATTGAGCTAGTCAAAATTACAACAGATAAAGTACAGTCGTCAGCTCTAATAGTGCAGATGGTTAAATGTTTGTTGTTCACAATTTGATGCAATCGATCTGGGTCCGAATCTGCCTTTTGACAGTTTGTTTCTCCCTTTTCAAATTTCAAATCACATCAGAAAAGCATTTATTTTAAATAAAAACGAAGGAAATAGTCAAAAAGTTGTGAGGGAGGGCTTTATTGTCCTAATATGGTGGCATCCATTTAATAATTTGAATTAAAATTATAATTTACACTCAGTAATTATTGCATACTGTTTTATAATGTACTACAGTACTAAGTGCAAATAATTGCCACTATTTGCAATAAGTAATATAAATAGCAGAAAATCCTGCTATTTTAACATAGTATAAATAGAATCTATAGCCATTTGCACTTAGTGTAAATAGCCACTGCCTTTCTTATGCTATGGTTCTTGTTTATCTATTTTTTAACTATAAATTTGGACATTTTTCTTTTGCTTTGGCAATTCTGCGTGTGAAACATTTAAGCCAATAAAGTAGTTTTTAGTTCAGTTGACTACATACAGTATATTTTCAGTGTCTGCATCCCATTTTATGCAAGGTGCCTCCAAAAAAAAACAAACTGATGACAGTGATCTTTTTTATTTATTTCAAAGAACAAAACAGATAATATAATTGTATATACAAATATAGATTAAGACTATAGACATGACACAAGAAAAAAAAATCTGAAATTCACCTCCATCACTGATAAAAGAATAAGTCAAGCAGTAGCCCTCAAATTCTTTGAATGAATCAAACCCACACAGGACTCTCCTGCGATTCCTCACAGCCAGGTGGACAGTCTTTAAATATCTCACTGCACCGGAGGCACTGGGTCAGAGAACATGACGCCCGGACACTCAGGTTGTTTTGTTCAGACAATGCACTCCAGTTCACCACACCTAATTTACATAAAAGAACAAACAATACTAAAGCAATATTAAATCATTTTAAAGAAAGGCAGAAGAGCCATACAAGGAAAATATTTTAAATGTATTTTTTAATATATTATAGCATTGTGTTAGAAAAAGTGTTATTTGTTTTGTCTGTAAACTACCTAAGAGATTTAATTTATAACCAGCATTAACATCAACTAAATTAATAAAGTTTGTCAAGTCAAATTTTAGGTTGGATTGGCTTGAGAAAGCATGACCTGAAAGTTTGAAGTTTTTTTCAATTTGAAAATTTTACAGTTGATGGCTATAGAGTCTGTCAGAGAAAGAAAAACAGATAATTACAGTACTCTAGCCACATGAAGTGGGTCTCTTCTCTGAATTTCTTCTCACTGACAATGTCCCCAAAAAGTCATATTAAGACATATGAAGGTCAATTTAAGAGGTAACACTTTACAATAAGGTGTCACTGGTAAACACTAGTTAATGTATTAATTAACATGAACTAACAATGAACAATACATGTGTTACAGTATCTATTAATCTTTGATAATGTTAATGAAAAGGATTACAAATATGATATTTTTATTGCATCAATGGCATTACTTACATTAATAAAGTATTTCTGCTCTATTTTAAGACATCTTTAATGGTTCATTTTAGGCGAAATAAGACTTTGAAAGACCAGCATTTGAATACTATATCATAAAACATCTCATAAATGTTTGAAATCGCACACATTTGCAGTGACACTCTCTATGATTATGACCAAAGCATTCTTAAAATTAAAAGCAATTTAAACGCAATTTTTTTAAGAAAACAAAAGTAATATCTCATATCCACCATACCTTACGAACATCCGGAAGTGAATGAACCTGGATATGCGCATTAATGACAGTCAGTATGGCGCACAATCATATTTACGGTAAATACATATACGTTACTGCGCATGCACGGTAAACACACGTCACGTACATACGTGACGTACATACGTGACATCACCGCGCTACAGTCTGCAGCGAGGAGTACTTGACGCAGCCAGTGTGTCACCGGCCTAAAGTTTTTGCTTGTCACCGCTCATCACACCACAGCTGTTTCCTCCAGCGAAAATCTAGCCCTTAACACATATGAACGACCACATAATTACACTAATCATATGTACTTTATACATACAATACTGTGCAAAAGTCTTAGGCACGTTAGTATTTTAACTTAAAAGAATGGTGTTTGGCCAGTTATTTCTATATTTTGCTGTAGTGTGTCAGTATAAAATATCAGTTTACATTTCCAAACATTTATTTTGCCGTTGTCAGACTGCTTGTGCATTCAAAATCGCACTAGAATATTATTAAAGGTCCCATTTTTCTAGCTTTTTTGAAGTTTGATTGTGTTTACAGTCTGCAATGTAACATGTGTTCATGTTTCGCGTGTAAAAAAACACAGAATTTTTTACACAATTCACCTATCTGTATACCGCTGTTTTCACTGTCATAAAAATGGGCTGATGACTTCCTTGTTCTATAAAGTCCCTCCTTCAGAAATACGTAACGAGTTCTGATTGCGCAAGCGGTTCCTGTGTTGTGTTTCAACACCAGCTTAGCAAGATTGGACAAGTTTTGAGAGAAGCAAGTGGGCAGGAGCGTGCTGGAGATGTACTTATAATCACATGAGCGTTTTTACTGACGACATGCACATGAAAATCGCATTCATTTTTTTGCACAGCCCTAACATCTAGTTAACAAAGCTAAACAGCGTTGCCCTTTGTGTAATAAGTTACAGAAACTGTTAAACTCACCAACTTAAATAATAAAATACACTTACCGGTTGTGGTCCATAAACAACGCCTTTTCCAGACAAAGAGGACACTGCTCCATCTTTCAAGAATAATATTTGTGGGAAACCGGCGTTAAACTGATTGAGATTGAAGAAGCTGTCCTCAGCAAAATGTGCTGCACATAGTTTTACATGAGGATTATAATTTTTGGGAACCGAGTTAAACATAAATTGTAACCATTAATCTCCAAGTACAGCGTCCCTGGGAAGGCCAAACAAAGATGATTGGACTCCTAGATGAAAATAACAGCGTTCATACGATATGGCGACAAACACAAACCCAGCTCTTCTTCTACTCCGTCTGAGCACGACAAGACCACGCCCCCCTTTTTGTGAATTCATGTGGGCGGGAACTAGAGGGACATAGTCCAAATGGGTCGTTTTTTGTAGGCGAAGTCTGTTAAATAAAATATCTCTCTTGGCATTGAACTTTGAGCTTTAGAATTTTACAGATATTATTTATACTCTAACAACAACATTACACACTAACTAAAGTTTAAAACATGGGATCACGAAGAACGGGACCTTTAAAATGAATGGCAAACTGATATTTCCTACTGACACACTACAGCAAAAGATATAAATAACTGGCTTTAAAACCTTTTTTCTGGGGTGAAAATACTAATGTGCCTAAGATTTTTGCAAAGTACTGTACTTTACAAATGACATTGTTGCTACTTTATAAAGACTGACCATACAGTAATTCACAGGACTGATTAAAGACAGTGACAGACAGCACTAATTTTAACTAAATAACAGAGAGATTGACAGAGATACAGTAGAAACATTATGTGTGGTTTTGTATTAAATAATGACCCAGATTGTGAAATACATTTATTAGCCTTAGAGTAAGGGAAGTCTAGCTTGGGAAATGAGAGCATCCAAGGTGAAAGCTATGGATTTATTTTAAATATTTTTAATGTTCTTTAATGTTATCTATAGTTTTTTTTTTGTGGTTCTTTTTTTTTAAGTATCGGTTCAAGCACCGTTTAGGTGCCGGTACCTTTTAAAAGTATCGAAATGGCACTGGACCCTACTTAAAAGTTATTATTTCTCACTACTGGCTCATTTACCAAATAGGTGCTTTCTCTTCTTCCTCCGCAAATTAAGCTACTGTAGGTAGTTCGGTAGCGAGACGTTTTAATTAATTATCGTTTGTGATTGATGACACAATTGACAATGTTGTATGCAGCCGTATGTACCGAATACAGGAATCTATCAATCAAGAAGGTATCAGTATTATGAGTTATTTTTCATTTTTATTTTTTGATTAATCACTTGGATTAATCATTCATTTTGACAGCACTACAATGTTTATTGTATATAGACAAACATACAAGGGTAATTGTTACTAACCCTGCCCTGGGTACACCAATGTTCTTGTCCATTGCCCTCCCAGATTCCTGCAGCTAAGCTTGGATGTACATTTACATTCCATCCATCCATCCATCTTCTACCGCTTATCCGGGGCCGGGTCGCGGGGGCAGCAGTCTAAGCAGAGAACCCCAGACTTCCCTCTCCCTAGACACGTCCTCCAGCTCTTCTGGGGGGACACCGAGGCGTTCCCAGGCCAGCCGGGAGACATAGTCTCTCCAGCGTGTCCTAGGTCTCCCCCGGGGTCTCCTCCCAGTGGGATGTGCCCGGAACACCTTCCCGGGAAGGCGTCCAGGAGGCATCCGGAACAGATGCCCGAGCCACCTCAGCTGACCCCTCTCGATGTGGAGGAGCAGCGGCTCTACTCTGAGCTCCTCCCGGGTGACTGAGCTTCTCACCCTATCTCTAAGGGATCGCCCAGCCACCCTGCGGAGAAAGCACATTTCGGCCGCCTGTATCCGGGATCTTGTCCTTTCGGTCATGACCCAAAGCTCATGACCATAGGTGAGAGTAGGAACGTAGATTGACCGGTAAATCGAGAGCTTCGCCTTGCGGCTCAGCTCTTTCTTCACCACGACAGACCGGTACATCGACCGCATTACTGCAGAAGCTGCACCGATCCGTCTGTCAATCTCCCGTTCCATCCTTCCCTCACTCGTGAACAAGACCCCAAGATACTTAAACTCCTCCACTTGAGGCAGGAACTCTCCACCAACCTGAAGTGGGCAAGCCACCCTTTTCCGACTGAGGACCATGGCCTCGGATTTGGAGGTGCTGATTCTCATCCCAGCCGCTTCACACTCGGCTGCAAACCGTCCCAGTGCATGCTGAAGGTCCTGGCCTGATGAGGCCAACACGACAACATCATCCGCAAAGAGCAGAGACGAAATCGTGTTGTCACCAAACCTGACCCCCTCCGGCCCCTGGCTGCGCCTAGAAATTCTGTCCATAAAAATCATGAACAGAACCGGCGACAAAGGGGCAGCCCTGCCGGAGTCCAACACGCACCGGGAACAAGTCTGACTTACAGCTGGCAATACGAACCAAGCTCCTGCTCCGTTCGTACAGGGACCGGATAGCCCTTATCAAAGGGCCCCGGACCCCATACTCCCGGAGAACCCTCCACAGGCCGCCGCGAGGGACACAGTCGAATGCCTTCTCCAAATCCACAAAGCACATGTGGACTGGTTGGGCATACTCCCATGAACCCTCCAGCACCCTGTAGAGGGTATAGAGCTGGTCCAGTGTTCCACGGCCTGGACGAAAACCACACTGTTCCTCCTGAATCCGAGGTTCTACTATCGGCCGGATTCTCCTCTCCAGTACCCTGGCATAGACTTTCCCAGGGAGGCTGAGAAGTGTGATCCCCCTGTAGTTGGAACACACCCTCCGGTCCCCCTTCTTAAAAAGAGGGACCACCACCCCGGTCTGCCATCCCAGAGGCACCGTCCCCGACTGCCACGCGATGCTGCAGAGGCGTGTCAGCCAAGACAGCCCCACAACATCCAGAGACTTGAGGTACTCAGGGCGGATCTCATCCACCCCCGGTGCCTTGCCACCGAGGAGTTTCTTGACTACCTCGGTGACTTCAGCTTGGGTTATGGACGAGTCCACATCTGAGCCCTCAGCCTCTGCTTCCTCAATGGAAGACGTGACAGCGGGATTGAGGAGATCCTCGAAGTATTCCTTCCACCGTCCAACGACGGAAGGAACATTTACATTCCATTAAAGGTTATTGATGACATGCCTCTGAAGTTAGAATTTTTGCACCATTACAATACTTATAGGCAACTAGTCATCATATCTCTAGTCCTTTAATGTATTTGCATTGTACTAAAGTGCGTTCATTTTCAATGGGCATGTATGCGGCTGAAACAGGTAGCCTAGTGCATCCCAAATTTTTCATCATGAACATTTTAATATAACATTATAGTCATTATGGCCTATGGCCTTTAGAAAAATGTTTTTTTGAGGAGGTGGGGTAGTGCACAATAGGCCCCTGTGGCGCGGCCTAAGCTTTTGTTCTTAATGGCCTTTTTTTCCCTTACATTACTTTTACTTTTATACTTTAAGTAGTTTTTAAACCAGTAGTTTTACACTTTTACTTGAGTAAAAAGCTTGAGTTGATTCTTCAACTTCTACAAAAGTCTTTTTAAACCCTAGTATCTATACTTCTACTTGAGTAATGAATTCCAATACGAAATGATAAAATGATAAAATAAAATCATACTTACAGTCTGTGAGTCAGAACAGATGGCAAATCAGGAAACAGTCCTCCATAAAATGCACTGCACACATCTGAATATTTGTGTCGAACTCTTCTGGAGCAGTGTTGTAAATACAACTCAACCACTGATTTCTAGTTGTGTCCTCTGTTAGAAGGCCACTCAAAATGCATGATTGTGCATGATTTGAAGTCCAGCCAGAAAAGTACTGAAATATCCTGGAAATGACAAGGCCCTTGATGAGAAGTTGTTGCATACTGCCTGACAGCTGTTGTTGCTGTTATCTTCTGAAAATTTATTAGCATTTTTTTAGATTGCACAAATACTCATTTTTCTTATTTATACGCTTATTTTTTTTCAGCAGGATATTACAAAGAGTTCAAAGAGACACTCGAAAATGGAATCTTATCCAATTATATGGAAGCTGGAAGCTGACCTACTGGAGATAAAGGTCAGATTGTCCATCTTCACCATCATTAGTATGTGTGCAGGTCTACCAGCTCTTGTTTGGTCTGTCAGTGATCTGATTCATCACAGGAAGAATGGACACCGGATTTCAGTCTTCATCATCCTCCTCCTCCTCACTAACTTCATTGAGCATTTCTTGAGTATCTACATACTGATTAGAGAGCTGATAGATGTGTTCGCCCAATATGAGGATTGGACATTGAGGGTTTTTTGGGGTTTATGGTGGTCATCAAGAGCCTGTGGTCTCCTCTTAAACCAGCTGGTGGCACTGGAGGGAATTCTCTCAGTGAAAGATCCACTGTTAACGGCCTTTCTTTTCTCTTCACCATGTTTTAGAATTTTCTACATATATATGTTTCTCTTAATCATTATTGGTCTTATTTCTTTACCTAAAGTTTATCATTGCTTTATTGCTGTATTAGTGTTGACTGTGTCAGTGATCACATGGATAATATCTTATGGAGCTTCAAGTTCTGCTGATTGTCACTCTCACACATCAAGAAAACCAGATCATCATATTTCAGTCATTTTCATATCAACTTTGCTGGTGTTTTATCTGCCCTTTATTGCATTTAATTTCTCCCATTCCTTTACTCAATCTTTACCAAATATTCCTCTTTGGCATATTCCTATCATCTTGATGAGTGTGAGATTGATTTCAGATCCTCTTCTGTGTGTGCTGGTCTGCAGGCAGAATCTCAGAATTCAAACATCACAAAACCCTGAAGAGACCAGTTTAGTCTGAGGTCTGGTAAGATGGGCTGGTTGTGATAGTTTGACTAAGTCAAAAAAAAAAAAAAAGATCCAATGCAAGGATATGCTCTTATGATAACCATTAGGCTTTAAAGTAAACACACATGCATTATGCTTCCCATACTATATATTTTAAATTTCCCACATTGTGTGATCTTTTTTTTCTCTTTTTAATAAATGTATTATCAAACAGAACAGAGACAGAATCTGAAACATCATCTTTATATTCTCTTTTTGTGGTCAAGATTTTTTATCTCACATTCACATTCATGCTGTTCTAAAGATCTTTACATCTATAAACTGGATCTGTACTTTACTCCTAAAGCACACTAATTCGCCCATTGGCCTCTGACCATCATGGCCTCCTAACAATCCCCATATCCGCTGATTGGCTTCATCACTCTGTCTCCTCTCCACCAGTAAGCTGGTCTGTGGTGGGCGTTCTGGTGCAATATGGCTGCCGTCGCATCATCCAGGTGGATGCTGCCCACTAGTGGTGGATGAGGAGATACCCCCTGTCTATGTAAAGCGCTTTGAGTGCCTAGAAAAGCTATATAAATGTAATGAATTAATTATTATTTATTATTATTATTATTATTATTATTATTATTATGCAAAATCACGCATGGATGAACCAAAATCCAAAAGATGTTGACATTGGGAACACAGTGTTCTGACAAAATCCAATAAAGTGTCCCTTGCTGCTTGTCACGTCTGACTGTTCAGTGTGAATTGTGCCTTATTTTAACATGTTAGTGGTATTCTCTTTTGTGTGAATTGGCTTTCATGAACTATGCATAACCACATCATGTTTTTTTTATTTTTATTTAATGACTTCTTTTATTTCAGTTGATTTCATCTAAGGCTGTGGCTGAAGTAAGTTGTAGTTCGTGTGTTTCTCTTTCCTTCAGTAATTCTGTTTGTTAATAGCAGGTGTTCATCACTAATGCTCAATCATCAATTAATTACAGAATTATCTCATTAACTTCACTATTAACACTCTGTACTGTGCACACATTATAAGTGTTCATTTAAAAATGAGGATATTGTTGTGGGGTTTAAAGGGTTAAATATTTAAGATGAAGAAAAAACTGCATGAAATGTAATTTAATAGTAATAGACAGTAATAAACTGTAATTATTTTATAATGAACTGTAAAAAGACAGTTATTTACTGGCAGCATGGTTGCCAGTAAATAACAGTTTTTCTACAGTTTGTTGCTGCTAAGTCGAGGATAAACAGCAATATACTGTAAAACCTAAGAGTCAGATTTACCAAATGAAAAAAAGTTAATTTGACTGAAATATTTGTGAGCATCGACAGAAAAAATCTTATCCAAAGTCATACACTGATAAGGAGAGTAAATACTAAACTCAACTGTATTGATGTGTTTTTGCACAAGAGAGATCTGTTAGTTTAATGTAGTTTTGTGGTTCACCATTGTCCTGGAGAGTAGAGCCTGTGCTTCAGTTAATGATGAGCCACAAACACTGATCTTCTGCTGCTTTATATAAAGACAGTAAATGTGGAGTCGCTGCATGTGGGTTATAGCCACTGGTGTCAAAAGTATTCACATTCATTACTCAAGTAGAAGTATAAATACTAGGGTTTAAAAAGACTTTTGTAGAAGTTGAAGTATCAACTCAAGCTTTTTACTCATGTAAAAGTGTAAAAGTACTGGTTTCAAAACTACTTAAATTATAAAATTACAAAGTAATGTAAGGGAAAAAAATGCCATTAAGAACAAAAGCTTAGGCCGCTCCACAAGGGCCTATTGTGCACTACCCCACCTCCTCAAAAAAACATTTTTCTAAAGGCCATAGGCCATAATTACTATAATGTTATATTAAAATGTTTATGTAGAAAACTTTGGGATGCACTAGGCTACCTGTTTCAGCAGCATATATGCCCATTGAAAATCAACGCACTTTAGTACAATGCAAATACATTAAAGAACTAGAGATATGATGCCTTTAAGTATTTTAATGGTGCACAAAGTCAAACTTCAGAGGCATGTCATCAATAACCTTTAATGGAATATAAATGTACATACATTTACATCACATTTGCATTCATTCATTTAGCAGACACTTTTATCCAAAGCAACTTACAAATGAGGACAGTGGAAGCAATCAAAAACAACAAAAAGAGCAATGATATATAAGTGCTATAACAAGTCTCAGTTAGGTTAACACAGTACACGTAGCATGGGCTTTTAAATAATATAATAAATAAAAAGAAAACAGATAGAATAAAAAAAGAATAGAGCAAGCTAGAGTTAGAGGTCTTTACACACACACACAAAGACACACACACACATACACAATTGCATAATAAATGAAAAGAAAATACAATACAAAAATATTAGAAAGGTAGTTATGTACATCCAAGCTTAGTAACAATTACCCTTGTATGATTGTCTAATTACAATAAACATTAGTGCTGTCAAAATAAAAATGAAAAATAACTCATAAACCTGATACCATCTTGATTCCTGTATTCGCTACATATGTCTGCTATGTCCAGTTTGGGGGGGTAACGAGTTACAAAGTTGGTATAGCCTAGTTATTACAACATTGTCAATCGCGTTGTCAATCGCAAACGATAATTTATTCAAACGTCTCGCTACCAAACTACCTACAGTAGCTTAATTTGTGGTGGACGAAGAGAAAGCAACCATTTGGTAAATGTAGTGAGAAGTAATAACTTTTAAGTAGAGTCCGGTGCCATTTCGATACTTTTAAAACGGTACCGGCACCTAAAAGGTGGCTGAACCGATAGTAAAAAAAAAAAAAGCAAACAAAAAAAAAAACCTATGGATAACATTAAAGAACATTACAAATATTTAAAATAAATCCATAGCTTTCACCTTGGATGCTCTCATTTCCCAAGTTGTGCTTCCCTTACTCTAAGGTTAATAAATGTATTTCACAATCTGGGTCATTACATAATGTTTCTACTGTATCTCTGTCAATCTCTCTGATATTTAGTTAAAATGAGTGCTGTCTGTCACTGTCTTTAATCAGTTCTGTGAATTACTGTATGCTCATTCTTTATAAAGTAGCAACAATGTCGTTTGTAAAGTACTGTGCAAAAGTCTTAGGCACATTAGTATTTTCACCCCAAAAAAGGTTTTAAGCCAGTTATTTATATCTTTTGCTGTTGTGTGTCAGTAGGAAATATCCATTTGCCATTAATTTTAATGATAATCTAGTGCAATTTTGACAGAGGTGTCAAGTAACGAAGTAAAAATACTTCGTTATATTACTTAAGTAAAAATTTGGGGTGTCTATACTTTACTTGAGTAATTATTTTTCAGCCGACTTTTTACTTCTACTCCTTACATTTTCACGCAAGTAGCTGTACTTTCTACTCCTTACATTTTAAAAATAGCTTCGTTACTGCTATTTCATTTCGGCTTGTTTTCATTCCGGCTTGTCATCATTCAAAAAAAAAAAAACCTATCCAGATAAATCTCGCCATCCGGATGGAGTGAATTTGATTGTGGTTGGATGAGAAGTATAAACATATACCCTTCCGACACCCTATTAGTTTGTACGCAATCCATTGCACCTGCACATGACACAAATCACATCACACTCCAGCAAAGACATAGCCAGTTTTGGGTTCGTTTATCAAAAAATATATTTCTTAAAAGTAGGGTTGGGTATGGAACCGGTATGCACCGAACCGAATAAGAGGAAGCAGATTTTGGTGCCTTTTAAATGCCAGAGCGATCGATTTAAATCTGTCCTGGTTCTCCTAAATGTACACAAGGAGCACGGGCGTCGCTAGGCTTTTTTAGCGGGGCTGTAGCATTTAGCTCCATAAACTGTACACAAATTTGCAGTCCCCTTAAATTTCATATGAAAACGGCGTCAGACCGGTCTCCTCCCATCTTTCAGCTCGCTCTTCAATCCGCAGACCGTGAGCGGAGCAGCGCATGCGCACTCAAACACAAACAGAGGACACAAGGTATGTGTTTATCGACAGATTGTTAGAATATCTGTATCTGTGCAGTTCTTTGTCATAAATACAGTTTACAAAAGGTCACGAGGGAGCAGTTGGTTTCTCATCTACTGTAAAGTTTTCGCTTGTCACCGCTCATCACACACAGTTGTTTCCTCCAGCGAAAATCTAGCCCTTAACACATATGAACGAACACATACTTTAATTACACTTATTTAAATGTACTTAATTTAATCATACGTACTTTATACATACACTAGCTACTGTGCAAAAGTCTTAGGCACGTTAATGTTTTCACTTAAAAGAATGGCGTTCGGCCAGTTATTTATATGTTTTGCTGTAGTGTGTCAGTATAAAATATCAGTTTACATTTCCAAACATTAATTTTGCCATTGTCAGACTGCTTGTGCATTCAAAACCGCAAAAATGAATGGCAAACTGATATTTCCTACAGACACACTACAGCAAAATACATAAATAACTGTCTTAAAACCCTTTTTTGGGGTGAAAAGACTGATGTGCCTTAGACTTTTGCACAGTACTGTACTTTACAGCACTCATTTTAACTAAATAACAGAGAGATTGACAGAGATACAGTAGAAACATTATGTGTGGTTTTGTATTAAATAATGACCCAGATTGTGAAATACATTTATTAGCCTTAGATTAAGGGAAGCACAACTTGGGAAATGAGAGCATCCAAGGTGAAAGCTATGGATTTATTTTAAATATTTGTAATGTTCTTTAATGTTATCCATAGTTTTTTTGTGGCTCTTTTTTTTTAAAGTATCGGTTCAGGCACCGTTTAGGTGCCGGTACCTTTTAAAAGTATCGAAATGGCACCGGACCCTACCTAAAAGTTATTATTTCTCACTACTGGCTCATTTACCAAATGGGTGCTTTATCTTCTTCCTCCGCAAATTAAGCTACTGTAGGTAGTTCGGTAGCGAGACGTTTGAATACATTAGCATTTGCAATTGACAACGCGATTGACAATGTTGTGATATCTAGGCTATAACAACTTTGTAACACAGGATTATGAGTTATTTTTCATTTTTCGTTTTTAATTATTCACTTGGATTAATTATTCATTTTGACAGCACTACAATGTTTATTGTAAATAGACAACCATACAAGGGTAATTGTTACTAACCCTGCCCTGGGTACACCAATGTTCTTGTTCATTGCCCTCCCAGATTCCTGCAGCTAAGCTTGAATGTACATTAACATTCCATTAAAGGTTATTGATGACATGCCTCTGAAGTTTGACTTTTTGCACCATAACAATACTTATAGGCAACTACCGTATTTTTCGGACTATAAGTCGCACCTGAGTATAAGTCGCATCAATCAAAAAATATGTCATGATGAGGAAAAAAACATATATAAGTTGCACTGGACTATAAGTCGCATTTATTTAGAACCGAGAACCAAGAGAAAACAAGAGAAAAAAAGCCGCGAGAGGGCGCTCTATGCTGCTTAGTGTAGGCTACAGGAGCACCGAGCAGTATAGAGCACCCTCTCGTGGCTGTAGACGGTCATGTTTTCTCTTAGTTCATTTCTCTTGGTTCATGTCAAATTAATTTTGATAAATTAGTCTAACCTGACGATAAATCGCAGGACAAGCCAAACTATGAAAAATTAATAGTGCGACTTATAGTCCGGAAAATACGGTAGTCATTATATCTCTAGTTCTTTAATGTATTTGCATTGTACTAAAGTGCGTTCATTTTCAATGGGCATATATGCGGCTTAAACAGGTAGCCTAGTGCATCCCAAATTTTTCATCATGAACATTTTAATATAACATTATAGTCATTATGGCCTATGGCCTTTAGAAAAATGTTTTTTGAGGAGGTGGGGTAGTGCACAATAGGCCCCTGTGGCACGGCCTAAGCTTTTGTTCTTAATGGCTTTTTTTTCCTTACATTACTTTTACTTTTATACTTTAAGTAGTTTTTTTAAACTAGTACTTTTACACTTTTACTTGAGTAAAAAGCTTGAGTTGATACTTCAACTTCTACAAAACTTCTACAAAAGTCTTTATAAACCCTAGTATCTATACGTCTACTTGAGTAATGAATGTCAATACTTTTGACACCACTGGATTTTGAATGCACAAGCAGTCTGACAACGGCAAAATTAATGTTTGGAAATGTAAACTGATATTTTCTACTGACACACTACAGCAAAATATAGAAATAACTCGCCGAACACCTTTTTTTTTTTGGGACAAAATACTAACATGCCTAAGACTTTTGCACAGTGTATGTATAAAGTATGTATTATTAAATTTATATTTAAATAAGTGTAATTAAAGTATTAGTTCGTTCATATGTGTTAAGGGCTAGATTGTTGCTGGAGGAAACAGCTGTGGTGTGATGAGCGGTGAACAGCGAGAACTTTACAGTAGATGGGAAACCGATTGCTCCCTCGTGACCTTTTGTAAACTGTATTTCTGACAAATAACTGCACAGATACAGATATTCTAACAATGTATCAATAAACACACACCTTGTGTCCTCTGTTTCTGGTCTGTGGATTGAGGAGCGCTCTGAAAGACGCATATGTAACCGGTCTGACACCGGTTTCATATGAAATTTAAGGGGACTGACTGTGAGGCGATCGTGAATTTGTGTACAGTTTATGGAGCTAAACGCTATAGCTCCGCTAAAAAAGCCTAGCGACGCTCATGCTTCTTGTGTAGGCCTACATTTTGGAGAACCAGGACAAACATTTGTAATTCAAATTCGCTCAGGCATTTAAGAGGCACCGAAATCTGCGTCCTTATTCGGTTCGGTGCATACCGGTTACATACTCAACCCTACTTTTCCTATATTTTTTGATAAACGAACCCAAAACTGGCTATGTCCTTGCTGAAATGCCAGGTATGTAATGTTCATTAATGTATTTTAACATGACACAATACCAGTCAAAAGCTTTTGAACAGTAAGATTTTTTTTACGTTTTTGTAAAGAATTGAACTTCTGCTCACCAAGCCTGCATTTATTTGATCCAAAATACATAAAGTTGCATTTGCTAAAACAATAATATTATGAAATATTGTTTACTATATAACTGCATTCTATTTGAATATATTTTAAAATGTATTTTATTTCTGTGATCAAAGCTAAATTTTCAGCATCATTACTCCAGTCTTACTCCAAGTGTAACAATATACACTATACCATTCAAAAGCTTGGAGTCAGTATATAGAAATTAAAACTTTTATGTATGATGATAAATACAATAATCAGGTTACAACTATGTCGTTCTTTCAATTCAATAAAAAAAAAAAAAAATACTAAAATATTTATGAGTTACTCACTTACTGACAGAATTAATGTTTTTTTTAATTGTCTTTTTGTTGTTGGTGTTTGGTTGTTGTTGTTTTTTTTTTTTGTTTTTTTTTTGCAGATGGACGTGATGTACTGTGGGATTTACTGACATGGGTAGAAATTGGAACAAAACTACTTTGTGTCTTTATTAAATAAACATTAATTATTTATAGGTATTGCCACATTAATGGACTTTTTGTTGTGTTTTCTTATTTTCCTGGTTCCCTTTCAGTCGGTCAATCTCAACATCACGTAGGTGACCAATGAATTGGGATCTTGCTTAGAGAGACCAATCTACTTAAAATGTAAACTAAACAAGCCAATGCAAATTGGCATGTGATTACTGCATCCAGCTGCTGCTGATGACAGCGTGAGCATAAAAAGGCAGCAGGTGTAAGGCAGCTTTTTGCTTAAGAGCTGAGCGACAACATTTGTTCTGCCCCTACCAAACTGCTTTGTGTGTGATGAGTTCAGCGTGCTCTAGGGACCTTCCTGTGTTGGCAGACAGTGCTTCAGCTTTGGTCATTCCTGTGTCGAATCGGTTGGGCACTTCAGGCTGCACTACCCCGTATCGTGCTGCAAACAGCCATTTCCCCTGTGCATCTCAGCACCTGAAAGAGCCTATTTCTCTAAAAGAGCTTACATGGGTGTGTCTTTAAAAAAAATATGGATTATCTCTTTAAAGCGTTTCTGGATGCGGTTGTTACCTGGTTCTGGGTGATGGCCACGATCGTTGCCTCACATGTCTGGGCATTAAACATGATGAGGTGGCATTCGCAGATGAGTCATGTTCTAATTGCGTGAAGATGCGAAGGAGCGAAGGAGTGTGAGCAAGAGCTCGTTTAAAGAATGTCTCCCACGCCCCCTTCTGACGCGTCAACCTCGACTATGAACTGTCTAGAAATGTCAGGGTGTAACAAGGATGGGCGTGGACGTAAAGCGATCTTTAAGGAAATCAAAAGCCCCCTGGGCGGAATCAGACCATCTAAAGCGAGTCTTAACAGAAGTAAGGGCAGTAAGGGGGGAAGCCACCTGACTGAAATTACGGATGAAGCGTAGATAGAAATTAGCGAAGCCGAGAAAGCGCTGAAGCTCGACGCTTGACTTAGAAACGGGCCAATCAATGACCTTAGCGGGATCCATCCCAACACCCTCTGCAGAGATAACTGAACCAAGAAAAGTGACGGAGGAGGCATGAAAAGTGCACTTTTCAGCCTTTACGTAGAGACAGCTCTCTAAAAGGCGCTGGAGGATGCATCATACGTGATGAACATGAATCGGGAGTGACGGCAAAAAAATCAAGATATCGTCAAGATAAACGAAAACAAAGATGTTCGAAGATCTCGAAGGCTGATGACATAAGAGGTAATGGGTAGCGATTCTTAATTGTTATGTCATTCAGCCCCCAGTAATCTATAAAGGGACGCAAGGACCCGTCTTTCTTTTGAACAAAGAAAAAACCTGCTCCGGCGGGGGAGGAGGAGGGAACTATGGTACCTGCGTTTAGAGTCTCAGACAAATAATCTTTGAGAGCCTTACGTTCGGGAGCTGACAACGAGTATAGTCTTCCCCCGGGGCACAGTGGTTCCCGGAAGAAGATCTATACTACAGTCATATGAACGGTGCGGAGGGAGAGAAGTGGCCCGGGACAGACTGAACACCGCCCGCAGATCGTGATACTCCTCCGGCACCCCCATCAAATCACCAGGCTCCTCCTGTGAAACAGAGACAAAGAAAACAGGAGGGACAGCAGATATTAAACATTCCACATGACAAGAGATATTCCAAGAGAGGATAGTATTCTCTGACCAATTAATAGAGGGATTATGTTGAACTAGCCAGGGGTGGCCTAAAACTACAGGAGTGAAAGGAGACTGAAATATTAAGAAAGAAATGGTCTCGTTCTGATTACCAGAGACAGTGAGGGTTAAAGGCAGCATCTCACGCTGAATCCTGGGGAGAGAACTACCGTCCAAAGCGAACAGGGCCGTGGGATCCTCTAAATCCTTGAGAGGAATATCATGTTCCAGAGCCCAGGTCTCATCCATAAAACAGCCCTCCGCCCCAGAGTCTATCAATGCACTGCAGGTAGCCAACGAGACGGACCAGCGGAGATGGACCGAAAAAGTAGTGCAGGATCTTGAAGGAGAGACCAGAGTAGTCGCGCTCACCAGTTGCTCTCCTCTTACTTGCGAGCTCTGGCTTTTACTGGGCAGGAGGAAACAAAATGGGCCGCAGAACCACAATACAGACAGAGGCGGTTGGTTATTCTCCGCTCCTTCTCTTTAGCCGAAATGCGGATGCCCCCCAGCTGCATAGGCTCTGAGACCGGGCCGGCGGAAGAAGATGGTTGTGAAGCGGCGAGGGGAGTCACGGAGAATGCGGGCTCCCTTCCACAACCTCTGCAATGAAGATCAAACCATCTCTCTATGCGAATAGCGAGTTCAATCAAAGAGTCCACACTGGAAGGAACTTCTCGGGAAAGAATCTCATCCTTTACCTCTGCGCAGAAACCCTCCAGAAAGCGAGCGAGTAAAGCAGGCTGGTTCCACTCGCAGGAGGCAGCAAGAGTCCGAAACTCAATGGAGTAATCAGTAACAGACCGCTTTCCCTGACACAAAGACGACAAGCCCTGGGAAGCCTCCTCTCCAAAAACAGAACGGTCAAAAACCCGTATCATCTCCTCCTTGAAGTCCTGATAATTGTTAGTACATTCAGCCTCCGCCTCCCAGACTGCCGCTTCCCATTCCCGTGCCCGTCCGGTAAGGAGAGAGATAACGTAGGCGATGAGAGACCTGCTCTTAAAATAAGTGGTGGGCTGAAGAGAAAAAACGTCACACTGAGTGAGAAATGAGCGGCATTCGGTGGGCTCACCAGCGTAGCACGGTGGATTATTGACATGGGGTTCGGGAGATTCAGGAGCCCTGGAGGTGGCCGGTGGGTCGAGGAGAAGATGTTGTAGCTGTCTTGAGAGGTCGGAGACTTGGGCAGTCAGGGTCTCAACGGCATGTCGAGCGGCAGACAATTCCTCCTCGTGTCTGCCTAACATCGCTCCCTGGAACTCGACAGCTGACTGGATTGGTTTCGGAGTTGCTGGGTCCATATCTGGTTAGATTCTTCTGTTAGAGAGGTAAGAGAGGACCAAAATGCGGTTCAACAGAAAATAGAGACTTTAATGTAAACTTAAATGTTCTTCTGAGAGAATAAGGCAAATGAACAACCTGCAGAGAGGGCGATAAAAAACAAAACAGAAAAATCAGCAGAACTTGAAAAAGGTCTCTTTGGCAGCAGTCTGGGGCTGTAGATATAACAGGCTGGCCGCGGGTCTTTCAGAGGGGATGCAGGGCAGACCGTGTGGGATGGTACTCAATCGGCGTCAGGCAAACTGGACAGAATACCATGGAGAGGGCGATAAACAGAACAGGAAGGGTTACCAGGCAGGTCTCAACAGGACAAGACAGGACAGGACTCGAATGGACTCTGACAGGGTAGTAGTCTGCTTCTTATGAGAAAAGCTCAATGAGATTCTGACAAAGGCGGCAGCAAAAGCAGAGGGAGAAATAGAGGAATAATCAGAGGGAAAGAGGGAACAGGTGGGCAGAGTGCAAACGAGGTAGTCAGAGAAGATAAGAAACAGCTGGCAAACGAGAAAGGGAAAGTGAAAGTAACCTAAAAGACCAGAAGAGGGAGACAGAGTAAAAGGAAACAGGAACATGACAAGACAAGACATAACAAGAAAGCCACGTTTCTAGCATTTGTAAAACTCGTCAGATATATTCTCAAAAATATATCAAAATTATGGCCTATGCCCTCAATGTAAAATGCAGAAATGGTAATCCATGCATTTATGACATCAAGGTTCGATTATTTTAATGCTTTATTGGGTGGTTGTTCTGCAACCCAAACAAAATGCAGCAGCTAGAGTTCCTACTAGAACCAGGAAGTATGACCATGTTAGCCCTGTTCTGTCCACACTGCACTGGCTCCCTATTAAACATTGTATAGATTTAAAAATATTCCTTATTAATAATAAAGCCCTGAATGGTTTAGCACCTCAGTACTTGAATGAGCTCTTCTTACATTATAATCCCCCAGACTGCTACATCATTAGAAGAATGGCATCTACGCTAATATTAGTCTGTTTCTCTCCTATTCCGAGGTCACCGTAGCCACCAGATCCAGTCTGTATCCAAGTCAGAGGGTCACTGCAGCCACCCGGATTCAGTACGTATCCAGACCAGATGGTGTATCAGCACCTTGAAAGGACCTCTACAGCCCTGAAAGACAGCAGAGACCAGGACAACTAGAGCTCCCCAACTGAGAATGGTTTCTCCCAAGTTTTTTTTTCTTTTTCTCCATTATGTCACAGATGGAGTTTTGGTTCCTTGCTTCTGTCGCCTCTGGCATGCTTAGTTGGGGTCACTTCATTTACAGCGATATTGTTGACTTGATTGCAAATGATTGCACAGATACTATTTAAACTGAACTGAGATGATAACATCACTGATTTCAATGATGAACTGAAAATGTCATTTTTTTCATTATTGACACACTGTTTCCTAATTAATGTTGTTCAGTTGCTTTGACGCAATCCTTTTTGTTTAAAGTGTTATATAAATAGAGGTGACTTGACTTGAAAACTCTGCTCATTCATATATTTTCAGTTGACGACTGAAGTCAACTCTTTGTCTGTTACAGAGGCCTACAGAAGGGGAAGGCCATCTCTAAGCAAAGGATGGGCCACTGGATTGTGGATGCCAATCACCCTGGCTTATCAGGCACAGGGTATGCCCTGCCCACTCAGGTTGCGAGCTCACTCTACTAGAAGTGTTGCATCCTCCTGGACAATGGCTCGTGGCATCTTGCTGACAGATATTTGTATAGCTGTGGGATTGGCAACCCCCAATACGTTATTCTTCGTGAGGAGCTAGTATCCTCTGGTGTTCTCACCTCAAATAAGTAGAGGCACTGAGAAGCCTCAGTTTAGTGTCGGCATGCTAAAACTGCTCCAAAGTGTCTGCACTTAAGGCCATGTCAAGCTTATCTGTCCCCTGGGCAGTCAGACAAGGTGGGGCAGCCAAACGATGCGGAGCATCCAGCAACATGTCCTCTCTCACTGAATCCTTGAGAACCGGTATGAGGCTGGGTTCCATATGTAGAGACCTAAGTTGATCCCATATGTGTAAACGCCATGGTGTAGCCTCAGAGGCCATGTGTTTCTGGCAGACTCCTGCCATTCCATGAGCAGTTTCAGTCACCTCTAATCTTCCATATGCACATAATAGGATGTTCATATGTGTAAGTGCTTCCAAAACCTCTTTTGGGAAGGATGGGGCTTCCACAACTTTTCTGTTCCAAGTGGAAACGGTATGTTTTTCCAGTGTTATCCTATCTCACTTAGTGGGTAGTGCAATGACAACAGTTACTGGTCTTCTTGTTGGATACTTGAAGGGGCAGCATCACATCCCATCCCCACAGCTGCTGTACTACCACTGAGTGGCCTGGTCACTGGCTCAGCTCCTCAGCGAAAATGTGGTATGCATTGCACCTGCTGTTTTTTTTTATGCTCACGCTGTGATCAGTGGCAGATGGATGCAATAATCACATGTCAATGTGCATTGGCTTGTTTAGTTTACACTCTAAGTAGATTGGTCTCTCTAAGCGAGATCACAATTTGTCAGTCACCAACGTGACGTCTCTGTTCCCTCCTTCAGGGAATAAGGGGTTACATACATAACCGAGATGTTCTCCTGCCCTGTTTAGTTCTTGTTTCAATAATTTCTGATTGTGTCATTAGTTTCCTTGGTGACGTATTAGATACATGAGTGTCTTATTAATTTACCCATTATATATATTTCCTGTTTAGTTCTGTTCTCTGACAGCCTAATTTGCTTTAATATTGTGTGTGCTATGTTTGCTCATGCAATTCCCATGTGTTTATTCCTTGTGGATTTATAATCAAAAAGCTAATTTGGATTATACTCATTTTTCATTAGTTTATTACAGCACTACACATAACAGTATCATTTATCATAATTTATTTTGCAGACAAATAAATGAAATATTACATAAAAAACTATATCTTGTATAAATCTTCATCACATTTATATAGATCCTATATACATTATACACAATTTTAAAACATTATGTTTTATGTAAACATGATCCATCCCTCTTACTGAACAGTCATAGCTCAGATAGGAGCTCAACAACCAGACACCAGAAGATTGTTAATATGATTATGATTATTATTTTATAATAATAAAGAGCAAGACACACAGACAGAGTGAGAGACAGAATGGGAAATATACCTATGCCATAAGCACAGTGCTGAAGAAATCAAATAAATATATACTGTATATTTAGGCAAGAAATGATTGTTTATATTTTCACTTGAAGTCATTAAGTATGAACTGACATGGAATACAGACTAGAATGTATGTTTTCAGACTGATTAATTTTTGCAGTCGATTCCCCTTAAAGATGTAACAATCATGAGGAGTGCTAGTAATACACAGTATTATTGCCTGGGACTGGGCTCCAGATAGGGTTGGAAAGATGTAGACTCATAAGTGAGGATGCAGGGAGGGGTGCAGAGCACGTGGCTGTCCGGTAGAAAGGTGTCAATATCAAATTCGAGCAAAATGATAAATAGAAGTGTGACATGGGCTCTCCTGGGTGCACTGACGTATTCCAGCCTAGAAAGACAAGGCCAAAGACAACGTTTCCACTTCAAGGTGGAGGATGGTTTCAACAACACAGTTGAGAGACAGGAAGCTATAAGCTGTGTCCCCTCAGGGGCCGGGCCACACCCATAACTTCCACAGCTCCAGGCGGGGGTGTAATATTGTGCCCTCCGTCTGTGAGAGGAGGTTCCTCCTGATGGGAATCTCCCATGGAGAGCTGTTGAGAAGGGAAATCAGGTCCAAAAACCATACTCGGCCCAGCCAAAATAGGGCTACTAGCAGAAGATGGACCCCATCCCACTCTCTCCAGAACACCCAGGAGCAGAGTGATTGGGGGAAAAGTGTACAGATTTGACCACATCTGTACCATAGCATCCAGCCCCATTGATGAGTCAGAAAGAACCATAGGGGACAGTGCGATGTCATCTGAGACACAAACAGATCCATCTGAGCCTGACCAAATATTCTCCATATCTGCTTCACCACCTCGGGTGAAGCCTCCCTTCCCCAGGCCTAGGCCCCTTCCTCGACAGGATGTCTGCTCCAATATTCAGATACCCAGGAATATGTACTGATCCCAATGACAGGATTTTGCCCTGGGACCACACAAAGATCTGGTGCGCCAGCTTGTACAAGGGGTGCAAATGCAGGACTGCCTGATTGGTGATATAAGATACCCCTGCTGAGTTGACAGTGCACACAAGCACATGGCGATCTCTCAGGTCTGGGAGGAAGTGTTTCAAAGCTTGAAATACAGCCAACATTGCCAGGCAGTTGATGACTATGGGCAGGGTGGCCACTCCTGACAAAATCCAAGCCATTGAGGGACGCATCTCCTGGTAGCATTACACGGCGACAAGGAGCTCACAGCATCGGGCCCTGAGACAAGAATCAAGGTTTCCTTCAAATGTCCAAGGCACATCATGTACAGCAGGCCAAGAGGTAACCCATTGGACACAGCTGTCATTAACCCCAATAGCTTCTGAAACTAGTTGACAGTGAGTGACTGGCCTTCTCTGACTTTCTTGACTAGAGACAAACTTGCCTGCATCATGATCGAATCCCACACCATGCCCAGATAGGTGGTTCTCTGTAATGGAGAAAGCACACTTTTCTTGGCATTTAGTCTTACTACCAACTCCTTCATCTGAGCAAGAACAACATCACATGTCAAACCCCCATCTACTCCGATTGAGCTAAAATCAACCAATCATCTGCATAATTTAGTATGCGGATGCCCTGGAGTCACAGTGGAGCCAGAGCAGCATCCACACACTTCATAAAGGTGTGAGGTGACAATGCTAGGCCGAAAGGAAGAACTCGGTATTGGTAAGCTTTGCCCCTGAAAGTAAACCTCAGGAACTTCCTGTGAGTGAGAAGAATGGAGACATGAAAGGTGTCTTTTAGATCTATTGTAACAAACCAGTCCTCGGATCTGATCTGAGACACAACTTACTAGATGGTGAGCATTCTGAACTTCAGTCTCATGACTGAGCGATTAAACTGATGTAGGTCTAAAATGGGACGCAGCCCCCAACCTTCTTTGGAACAATGAAGTAGTGGCTGTTCGGACCCCCTGTCATGAGAAGGGACCACCATGATGGCCTCCTTCCTGAAGAGAGTATTGACTTCCTGTTCTAATACCAAAGCCTGTTCGGGGCCCATGAGTGTGGGGAAAACCCAGTTGAACAGTGAATGCGATAGCCTTTTCTATAGTGTGCAGGACCCAATGAGACACATTTGGCAGTAGTTTCCACTTTGCTAAGTAATCTAATAAGGGAACCAGCCTCTCGAGACTGACCTCTGGTGTACTTGTGGCTGCTAATTCGGTGCCCTGAAGCAAAGGACCAGCAGGTGACGGCTGTAGCGAGCCCCTCAGCTCCACTCAATCACGGGCAGAAGAGGAGATTCTTTAGTGGCACAATGAGACAAATCAGCAGTCCTCCTAAGCTTTGCAATACTGTGCATTTTTATTTTTATTTTTTTATTACATATAACTCCTTAAACAGGTCATCTTGGTATGACTGTAACACTGCCATGGTCTGCAGACATGCACCAGCCTGACCTACTGCCATATACCCTTTGCCCACCAGACTAGATGTGCCACCCAGGACATCGTCTTATAACCGTGATCATCATTCCTACCACGTTTGCATAATGAGTTGAATCAGGCAGTACATAAATGTGATGAATATGGTCTCGCCCATGATTTCGACACCTCAGTGTGGAGATTCAAGGGGAAAAAAGGGTAGGCTTTAGCATTGAGATGGCAGCTTGCTCTGCAGAAAGTGCTGGTCAAACTTGCTTTTCTGCGGTTCAGATTGTTTCTCCGCCAGCCAATCTCTTTTCAGCTTATCTACGGCATGAGTAACCACCTCAAATAACTCCTCATACTGTACTGTGTGAGGGGGCAAATCTTCCTCAGTTTTTTCTCCTCGGGGAATGGGCTCGACACTTAGCCTATCTTACTCTGAGGAGGTTGATGTGGAGAGTGTCTAGCCCATTCCCCGGGGATAAGAAACCGCAGTGCAGGCTTCCGATCCCTGAGAGCGGGCCTCGGATCTGACGGGTGAGAAAGGAGATAGGGGCTCACCTGTCTCCATTCCCTCCACAAATTCCAATTGCGAACCCCACGAATGTAGCCGCCATTCAGCCAAGGCTGAAGCAGGAACAGCACAGCGAGGATGCTGGTGAAGGCTGCCTCTTCTAAGAGAGCCTTCCGGGTGCGAAGCGAGCGCAATGGCTTTCGCTGACAATGCAGGCAATCTGCCCCCTTGAAAGCAGATGCAGCATGCTTCGCCCCCAAGTAAACAATGCATAGACTGAAACGCTGCTCACTTTTGCCCCTGTCTTTATGTTTAGTTTTTTTCTGTGGCCTTGGACATTGTACTTATGACTTTTGTAACTAGACAGAAAACATCAAATAAAACTCACAACAGAGATTTTGAATGACACAATACAGAGCACTGATCGGCTGGAGATAAAGGTCAGATGGTCCATCTTCAGCTCTTGTTTGGTGTGCCAGGAATCTAATTCATCAGTTCAAGAACTAACACCAGATTTCAGAGATCATCCTCCTCCTCTTCACTAACTTTATTTAGCTTTTTTGAGGCAGATGGGAGTTTTACTTACTCAAACATGTTCTGAGGGCAAAAAGGAAAGTGATTGGTTTACAGATTCAACCAATGAAATTGAAGCAGAGGCGGAGTCATGAAATTTGAACATGTGGAAGGAATACTTCAATTCAATTCAATTCAAGTTTATTTGTATAGCGCTTTTTACAATACAAATCGTTACAAAGCAACTTTACAGAAAATTATGTTTCTACAATATTTAGTAGTAGCTAGTAGTTTGTGCACGTTTGACAGGATTTTATAAAAAATAAAAAATAATAATAATAATACAAGACGTTGTCAACTAGACAATGAACTATCAATATTATTAATTAATAGTTATTATATGATGCAGTCACACATGTAGCAATAATTGTTAGTTCTGGTTGTTGATTCAAGGTTAGGATCATCTGGGGTCCTCTGAGGGTCAGCATCACCTCTTCTCAGGTGTTCTGAATCCAGACTGGAGCTTGTGTAAATCCTAGTTACCACGGGATGTAAATCCCGTGGCAAAACATAGAAACAAAATAGAGACATCATTATCATAGCTGCTGATCCAACAAAGTAAAATTAGTTTAACCCAAGCTAAAGAATAAAAATGCACATTTGATCAGATGCAACTACACTCACAATTTAAAAGATACATTATTCGTATGCTTGGCGAAAGAGATGTGTTTTTAATCTAGATTTAAACAGAGAGAGTGTGTCTGAACCCCGAACATTATCAGGAAGGCTATTCCAGAGTCTGGGAGCCAAATGTGAGAAAGCTCTACCTCCTTTAGTGGACTTTGCTATCCTAGGAACTACCAAAAGTCCAGCGTTTTGTGACCTTAGGGTGCGTGATGGCTTGTAGCGTGGTAGAAGACTAGTTAGGTACGCAGGAGCTAAACCATTTAGGGCCTTATAGGTAAGTAATGATAATTTGTAACTGATACGGAACTTTTTCTAAAATTTTAGACATAAATGGAAGATTTGAAATAGGCCTATAATTTGCCAGTACACTAGGATCTAGTTTTGGTTTCTTAATAAGAGGCTTGATAACCACCAGCTTGAATGGTTTTGGGACGTGACCTAAAGATAACGACGAGTAAATGATATTGAGAAGCGGTTCTTCGGCTACAGGTAACAGCTCTTTCAGTAATTTAGTGGGTACAGGATCTAATAAACATGTTGTTGGTTTAGATACAGTGATAAGTTTATTTAGCTCTTCCTGTCCTATATTTGTAAAGCACTGCAGTTTATCTTTGGGTGCGATGGATGTAACTGTAGTGTTAGACGCTGTAGAATCTACATTCGCTATTGTATTTCTAATGTTATCTATTTTATCAGTGAAGAAATTCATAAAGTCATTACTATTTAACATTGGTGGAATATTTGAATCAGGTGGCGTCTGGTAATTTGTTAACTTAGCCACTGTGCTAAATAAAAACCTTGGATTGTTTTGGTTATTTTCAATGAGTTTGTGTATATGCTCTGCTCTAGCAGTTTTTAGAGCCTGTCTATAGATGGACATACTGTTTTTCCATGCAATTCTAAAAACTTTCAAGTTAGTTTTTCTCCATTTGCGTTCAAGACTACGAGTTACTTTCTTGAGAGAGTGAGTATTACTGTTATACCATGGTACAGTACGTTTTTCTCTAACCTTTTTCAATTTGATGGGGGCAACAGCTTCTAATGTATTAGAGAAAATAGTGCCCATGTTGTCAATAATTTCGTCTAATTCATGTGTATTTTTGGGTACAAATAACAGTTGAGATAGATCAGGCAGGTTATTTGCGAATCTTTCTTTGGTCGCTGGAACAATAGTTCTGCCCAGACGGTATTGCTGAGACATATAGTTAATATCAGTTATACGCAGCATGCACGATACAAGGAAATGGAAATTCTTTTAGGAATTCTGTATACGGCCCTGGTGGTCTATACACAGTAGCAAGAGCAAGAGATACATTAGATTTATTTTGCATGTCTGACAGTGTAACATTTAGCAGAAGTATTTCAAAAGAGTTAAACCTGTATCCTGTTTTCTGGGTAATATTGAGAATATCACTATATATTGTTGCAACACCTCCGCCACGACCAGTCTGACGGGGCTCATGCATATTACAGAAGTTTGGTGGAGTAGACTCATTTAGACCAAAATAATCATTTGGTTTTAGCCAGGTTTCAGTCAAGCAGAGCACATTAAAACTATTATCTGTGATAATTTAATTTACAATAACTGCTTTGGGTGTGAGTGATCTAATATTTATGAGCCCAAACTTTAAAAATTGTTTTTGTTTATTTACTTTACATTTTTCTGGTTTAATTACGATAAGATTTTTTCTAGATCCTACATTATATTTTGACCTCACTATTCGGGGAACAGACACAGTCTTAATAGTTTTTACAGAGCAAGTACTTTTATCATTTAAGTGGGTGGAACAAAACTCATCATAATAGTTATCTGAGAATTGTCTTACTAGTCACAAGGAGTGAAGTGTCCTGGAGATGTTTTAGAGAGCAGCTCCGCTCCAATTCTGCTGGGGTGTAATCCATCAGCGCAAAACAGCCTAGGACGCTCCCAGAAAAGATTCCAGTTATTAACAAATAGCAGTTTCTGTTCTTTACACCAGGACAACAACCATTCATTTAAAGCAAAAAGTCTACTGAACCTTTCGTGTCCTCGTCGATACGTGGGCAGTGGTATTGACACGACGATCGTCGCCGCGGGCATCGTGCTGCGAACCGTCTCGATCAGGCTGCTGAAGTTCGTCTTCAGCGTCTCCGTCTGCCGCAGCGTGGTGTCGTTAACCCCGCCGTGAAGCACGACCGCTCTGGGGCTCTCGTCGCTCTTCAGGATCGCGGGTATCTGCCCAGAAACATCGAGAACACGAGCACCAGGCAAACAATGAGTGTGCACTTTACCTTCGGCTAACGTAGCACTTACGTGTCGGACGATGGAGTCTCCGATGATCACAGCGTCGCGTCCTGTCTCGCGGAGGGGAGCAATGCGGTTCCGGATGGAGATGTCGAAGGCAGGAGGGGGAGAAGTCGTCGCCCGGGACCCGGCTCGCGTCCTCCGCTGTGGATGCACCCAGGTTCCGTGGTGTCCCGGCGTCGCAAGTGAAGGACATCTGGGAAGATCGCGTCCTGGGTGCACCGGGCCTGTGCAGAGAAACACACGGAGTAGACGTGGTGGGACTGTTAGCAGCACGCTGTATACTTATGAGCGTCAGCCCGGGATGATTCCAGCACGGCTCTCCGCTCTCTCAGCTGGGCCTGCCTTACCTTCAGGTCGCGAATCTGCTTCCCCACGGCCTCGACCTCGAGCTGCACAGAGTGGAGACATTCATCCGCCATTAAAGCAAGTAACAGTGAGTACAGCAGTGGTAATGTGTGTGAATAGAGTATTAGCAATGTAAGCGCAGTTAGCAGCAACCACGCTTGCTGATGCTAATGGGCTAAAAGCTAAGAGCGGACCCGGGAGATCAAAATAAAACTAGTGATAGCGAGGCGCTCTGATTGTTTTTGTTGTAGAATACAATAGAGGATATATTCACACGTTATATAAACGGAAACGATGATGTATAAAATTGATTTTTAAGTTAAAAATAGTCAATGAAACGAATATAGTGACGGAGCTCAAACGCAGTACAGCCGCCAACAACAAACAGGAAGTCAGACAGATACGTTACTGACGCTTTGTTGGAGGCATTTATTGCAAGGTAAGTTAATTTACCATGTATTCTCATGAAATAAATTGAACATCTCTAACATTTTAAAAGATAATTAGTGAACAATGATACACAGAACAAATAATAATGGACTAAATATAATATAGCATGCATTTTCACTTGACTGCTTCATCAGTTGATTGCACCAGTTATGAGCTAGCTAGCATACCAGCTAGCATTTGTAAAACTGCATTTTTCCATCTCAAAAATATATCTAAATTACGGCCTATGCTCTCAATGTCAAATGCAGAAATGTTTATCCATGCATTTATGACCTCAAGGTTAGATTATTGTAATGCTTTATTGGGTGGTTGTTCTGCACGCTTAGTAAACAAACTACAGCTAGTCCAAAATGCAGCAGCAAGAGTTCTTACTAGAACCAGGAAGTATGACCATATTAGCCCGGTCCTGTCAACACTGCACTGGCTCCCTATCAAGCATCGCATAGATTTTAAAATATTGCTTATTACTTATAAAGCCCTGAATGGTTTGGCACCTCAGTATTTGAATGAGCTCCTTTTACATTATAATCCTCTACGTCCGCTACGTTCTCAAAACTCAGGCAATTTGATAATACCTAGAATATCAAAATCAACTGCAGGCGGCAGATCCTTTTCCTATTTGGCGCCCAAACTCTGGAATAACCTACCTAACATTGTTCGGGAGGCAGACACACTCTTGCAGTTTAAATCTAGATTAAAGACCCATCTCTTTAACCTGGCATACACATAACATACTAATATGCTTTTATTATCCAAATCCGTTAAAGGATTTTTAGGCTGCATTAATTAGGTAAACCGGAACCAGAAACACTTCCCATAACAACCTATGTACTTGCTACATCATTAGAAGAATGGCATCTACGCTAATATTTGTCTGTTTCTCTCTTGTTCCGAGGTCACCGTGGCCACCAGATCCAGTCTGTGTCCAGATCAGAGGGTCACTGCAGTCACCCGGATCCAGTACGTATCCAGACCAGATGGTGGATCAGCACCTAGAAAGGACCTCTACATCCCTGAAAGACAGCGGAGACCAGGACAACTAGAGTCCCTGATACAGATCCCCTGTAAAGACCTTGTCTCAGAGGAGCACCAGGACAAGACCACAGGAAACAGATGATTCTTCTGCACAATCTGACTTTGCTGCAGCCTGGAATTGAACTACTGGTTTCATCCGGTCAGAGGAGAACTGGCCCCCCAACTGAGCCTGGTTTCTCCCAAGGTTTTTTTCTCCATTCTGTCACCAATGGAGTTTCGGTTCCTTGCCGCTGTCGCCTCTGGCTTGCTTAGTTGGGGACACTTCATCTACAGCGATATCGTTGACTTGATTGCAAATAAATGCACAGACACTATTTAACTGAACAGAGATGACATAACTGAATCCAATGATGAACTGCCTTTAACTCTCATTTTTGCATTATTGACACTGTTTTCCTAATGAATGTTGTTCAGTTGCTTTGACGCAATGTATTTTGTTTAAAGCGCTATATAAATAAAGGTGACATTGACATTGACATTGACATGAGGTAACTGGAGAAAAACATGCTTTTCCAATGCTTCCACGCTGTCTGTGAAACCGATATGAGCTAAATAGAACTCGTTCATATCTCCTTGACATTACATCAGTCAGTTAGTGTTAGCATTAGCATTACTCTAAGGGCAGAAGTACTCAATCTTGATATTACTGTTATTTTTAATTAACTGTGTGCTGCTCTCAGGACATGAGTATTCAATATTTAAATTTATGTTATTTTTAATGAACTGTGTGCAGCTCTCAAGGCAGGAGTACTCCATATTCATATTACTATCATTGTTAGAGTATTATGTGCTGCTCTCAGGGCAGGAGTACTCAATATTTGTATAACAGTTATTTTTTGTTTATTATTTGCTGCTCTCAAAGCAGAAGTACTCAATATTCATATAACTGTTATTTTTTATGAACTGTGTGCTGCTCTAAGGGCATGAGTATTCAATATTTAAATAAATGTTATTTTTAATTAACTGTGTGCTGCTCTCAGGGCAGGAGTACTCAGTAACATTACTGTTATATTTACTAATCCATGTGCTGCTCTCAGGGCAGGAGTACTCCATATTCATTTTACTGTTATTTTTAGTGCACTATATACTGCTCTCAGGGCAGGAGTACTCAATATTCATATTACTGTTATTTTTAGTGCAATATGTGCTGCTCTCAGGGCAGGAGTACTCAATATTCATATAACTGTTATTTTTGTGTGCACTATGTGCTGCTCTCAGGGCAGGAGTACACAATATTCATATTACTTTTATTTTACTAAACTATGTGCTGCTCTCAGGGCAGGAGTACTCAATATTCATATTACTGTTATTTTTAGTGTAAAATGTGCTGCTCTTAGGGCAGGAGCACTCAATATTCATATTACTGTTATTTGTACTGATCTATGTGCTGCTCTCAGGGCAGGAGTACTCAATATTTACATTACTGATAACTAAACTATATGCTTCTCTCAGGGCAGGAGTACTCAATATTCATATTACTTTTATTGTTAGTGTAATATGTGTTGCTCTCAGGGCAGGAGTACTCCATATTCAGATGACTGTTATTTTACTGATCTATGTGCTGCTCTCAGGGCAGTAGTACTCAATATTCATATCACTGTTATTTTTACTAATCTATGATATGCTCTCTGGGCAGGATTACTCAATATTCATATCACTGTTATTTTTTCTGATCTATGGTCTGCTTTCAAGGCAGCATTACTCAATATTTATATTACAGTTATTTTTGCTCTTCTATGAGCTGCTCTCATGGCAGGAGTACTCAACATTGATATCACTGTTATTTTTACTGTTCTATGAGCTGCTCTCAGGGCAGGATTACTCTATATATTCATTTTAAAGTTATGTTTACTGATCTATGATCTGCTCTCAAGGCAGGATTACTCAATATTCATATCACTGTTATTTTTACTGTTCTATGAGCTGCTCTCAGGGCAGGAGTACTCAATATTCACATTACTGCTATTTTTACTGTTCTATGAGCTGCTCTCAGGGTAGGAGTATACTCAATATTAATCTTTCTGTTATTTTTATCATATTATGTGCTGATCTCAGGGCAGGATTACTCAATATTCATATTACATTATTATATATAATATTATTTTTACTGTTCTATGAGCTGCTCTCAGGGTAGGAGTACTCTATATTAGAGCTGAAACAACTAATCGATTTAATCTATTAAAATCGATTATTAAAATAGTTGTCAACTAATTTAGTCATCGATTAGTTGCTAAACAACTTTTATTTGCCGTAAGTGGCTCATTTTGTGCATATTTTAAATCTGCGATGACCAAAGTGTGGCAGTAATGAGCCACCACAGGTTTTATTCAGCCAGTACAGCAGGAGAAGTAGCGAATAGTTGGCCTCATTTTATGTCACATGCTTACCGAACTGCATCTGCAGCATTCAGCGAGATGGTGGAGACAGACGGCAGTGGAGTAAGCTTGAGAAAGAAAAATAAAAAAGCGGAAGATAAAACTAATCGAACGAAGTCATCCAAAGTGTGGGAGAACTTTACTTTGAGCCTTCAAAAAAGAAGGGTAACCTGTAAACTCTGCACTACTGAACTGTTTAAGACTTTTATTTGTGCAGATTCTCCAGTACAATGTTGTTTGCAAATGTTTAGTCGTAAAAGCTAATAACATTGCTTTTTAACAGTTAACATTTAAAGATTTACAAACATTTTCTGTGATCAGTTTGTCGTTTACCAGTTCATAATTCAGTCTTGCAGCCTAATTATGACTGAATGAGAGAGGTAAATGTTTAAATGTATTTGAAGTGCACTTTTTTTTCTAAGTATTCACTGCTCTTTTTCACACAGCAGGTTTTTTGTGTGTGTTTTTTTTTTTCTGGACAACCTTCTGATGGATTTTACTTTAAAATGTGAGTTCCATTCAGGTTTCATGCCACTGGCACTTTATTCAAATTATTGTTTACAATTTCACAGCATAAGCTATAAAGTTGTTTCCCAGGTATAAGTTGTGTGTTTACAGGAAAAAAATAAAATAAAATGCAATGTACTTCAAATTTGGTTTATTCTTATTCTTTTTGAAAATATTTTCTGAAAGATTACTTAATAAGCTTTTTTCGGGATGTTAAACTACTTTAGGAGCTATGGGTCAGTGTTTTGATTGCAGAAGAGTTTGACAAAGGATTACTAACACATAATAAAACAAAACTCCAGGTATATTTTTGATGAGGATATGACAATGCAAAATGGTTAAAATCTCTAAAAGTCTATGTTGAATGATAAAGACCCTTTGTTAATGATTTAATTGGAAAAAATGAGCAAAACTAAAATATACATAAAGTACATAAAGATTAATCGATTAATCGATTAATGGGTTTGGGTCATCGATTGAAATGGGTCATCATTATGGCAGTAACAGGTATGCAATACAATTTTTAAATATGTATAGGCCTAAAATTATGTATTTATAAATGCAAAGTAGCTTTGTTTACCTCGTGTAAATAAGAGGTTGCATGTACTTATTAATGACACCCATCATTATGAGAGATAAAATTTAAGAAAAGCATTTCAGCTATATTGGGTCTATTTTCCTATTTTTAAACCAGAGATTTAATTAAATTATAAATAGTATATTATTACATTTAAATATATTATTCCAAGAGTATGACATTTTTTTATTTATTTTGAGCAGACAACCATGCAACTGGCTATGTCTGCAGTGCGTTCCTAGGTTCATAATGATCACACATTTATCTTCTCCACTGTGAAAAAATCATCCAATCCATGGTGTCGTGTAAATACATTTTTACATATGTTCATACGAATAACAATTGCCATCTGAATTGTGAAAGAAGTCCTGAGTTGACTTGGTGATACATAAATGAGATTTCAGAAGTTCCAGGTGTCAATCTATGTGCAACCACTTAATGTTCTCATAGGCTATTGTAGATAAATTAAGCCTAGTAATTCTAAAAATAACTAAAATGTTTTTTTTTTTTGTTTGTTTTTTTATTGTGCTGTAAATTTTGTTTCATTCAATGTCTGTTGTACAGATTGTTTGTGTAAGAACAAAATGAAATGTTGATTGAAAATAATCCGTTTACAGGTGCAATATTACAATAAAATAATCAAAGTATAATTATGACTTCTTTCTTTTTTTAATCAATTACAATTACCAATAAATCCAGTGAATTAAATGCATGTACAATACACAAGGAGATTTCGCAGCAAAAGGTAGATACATCATTAAACAGCTGTAGTTTGAACATGCTCCATTTAAATTAGGCCCTAGGTCGCCTTGCAAGATATCTTCTCAAAGCCAGTTTCTTAAAGTCTTCAGAAGTGTTTGCAACGTCTTCCTGCATTTGAAATGCATAAAGAGTCTAGTTTCAATTTACACTGATAATTATGAAAAAATAAGTAAAAATATAAAAATAAAAATAAAAACAAAAACGTTATTTTACCTGAAGTCTTTAGTTTTGGACATTGAAACATGAACATCCTCATTTTCATATATTTCCTGGACCACTTTATTTTGTGGAGCAAACCAGGAACATTAGATATATGAACAGCTCACTGCCCATCATCTGAAATGTAGCAATGTAAGCAAACATAATTACAAGTTAAATCATAAAAATCGGATTTCATCTCCCTCAAAATTGACAATTTCTTAATGTCACATTATTCATCCTTAAATCCTGCCATTTCTATAGCCTACTGTCCTCTGTTTGGCCTCAGCTACAACTACAGTGATTGAGGGCAGATTAGAGTAGTAGACATTTCAGGGACAGCCGATGACGTCCATAGGCTGGCATTATGCAAACAAACAGGTAACTGGTTACATGAAGTGAGATTGGAGTTTCTGACACTCATTTCAGCACAGTAGTTATTTATTTTTCATGCAATTTGATCTTTAAACCTTTGCAATTCATGAAAGATAGTATTTGAGGGGAAAATAATATGGGCACTTATATAAGCAATAACATGGGCACAAATATCAACAAGATTCTCAACTAAAACTAGCGGAGCTTACAAAGAAAGTCCAGTGATTTCCTTTCTCCAAGAAGGGACCACTGATGGCTTCTGCTTTTTCCAAAAATGTTATTCTGCAAAGAGAAGAAAAACTACATGAAACAGTCACAGCTGTAATAAAAAACAAATGTATGGGCCCTGAGAGCACCACATAGTTTAGTAAAATAATAGTAATAGGAATATTGAATACTCCCGCCCTGAGAGCAGCACATAATACACTAAAAATAATAGTAATATGAATATTGAATACTCCTGCCCTGAGAGCAGCACATAATACACAAAAAATAACAGTTATATGAATATTGAGTACTCCTGCCCTGAGAGCAGCACATAGTTTAGTAAAATAATATAAATATCAATATTGAGTACTCTTGCCCTGATAGCAGCACATAGATTATTAAAATAACAGTAATATGAATATTGAGTACTCCTGCCCTGAGAGCAGTGCAGTTTAGTAAAATAACAGTAATACAACCCGAATTCCGGAAAAGTTGGGACGTTTTTTAAATTTTAATAAAATGAAAACTCGCATGAGCCAATATTTTATTCACAATAGAACATAGATAACGTAGCAAATGTTTAAACTGAGAAATTTTACACTTTTATCCACTTAATTAGCTCATTTAAAATTTAATGCCTGCTACAGGTCTCAAAAAAGTTGACACGGGGGCAACAAATGGCTAAAAAAGCAAGCAGTTTTGAAAAGATTCAGCTGGGAGAACATCTAGTGATTAATTAAGTTAATTGATATCAGGTCTGTAACATGATTAGCTATAAAAGCGTTGTCTTAGAGGAGCAGAGTCTCTCAGAAGTAAAGATGGGCAGAGGCTCTCCAATCTGTGAAAGACTGCGTAAAAAAATTGTGGAAAACTTTAAAAACAATGTTCCTCAACGTCAAATTGCAAAGGCTTTGCAAATCTCATCATCTACAGTGCATAACATCATCAAAAGATTCAGAGAAACTGGAGAAATCTCTGTGCGTAAGGGACAAGGCCGGAGACCTTTTTTCTCTTTTTGAAAATTTTTCCCCTATTAGGAAAAGTCCTGGTGCTCCAGATGGCCAGTCCGCCCCTGATTCGAGTAATGTCGGATACATCATATTTACGAATTAAACCCACATGAACGCCACCACATAGTCGTAATTCTGAGTGGGAAACTCAGTATATTTTTAAGCTCTGAGTTTCTGAGTTGCGTGCATGTGAACGAGAAACATGGTGAAATTGATGGATGCAGCGTTTGTTGTTGATGGTAAATTTGTGTTGAAATCAATATTTTTGTTGTTGTATAAATTTAAATTGGTTAAGTTCTTGTTATGCATCTAGTTAATGAAATCCGGGGGATAAAAAAATCCTATAATTTTTTTACCTATAGGTGAAAAATGGTTTTATTTGCCTGTGGCATGTTGCATTTTGCAAACTGATTTTTAAATTAAAATTTATTTTTACTATTATTTTTTCTTGTGATTTAATAAAAGAAGGTACTCCGCCATCTTGTTCAGAACAAAGTGACTTGAACACACCCGACGTCGTTATGACAACTTATCAACTCGTAAGTACGAACCTCTGAGGAGCACTTGAATGCACTGTGTGTTTATATGTAAATCTTGTGTGGTTTTGACAGTATTAACGCAATCAGACCATAACCAGTGCTGTTTGACCGGCCTTTTAGTGTATGGACACTTCGGGTGGACGCACTCTGAATAAGCCCATAGAACAGCACGTAAATGAAACATTTAACCAGCGAGGCTTTGAAGCGTGTGGAAAATCTCATGAGTGTAACTCTACCGAATCAACATTTTATGTGAATGTGTCTCATGAGTTTCAGCTGGTGCTGGATTCATGAGATGATACAGTGCATTGCTGTAGGTAGATGTTGGGTTTTGTTGGTATTCG
>NC_081756.1:49325757-49380504 GCF_963082965.1 Carassius carassius
TTTCATTATATTTCTAGTGTTGCCTCCTCTGTTCACTATTACTCTATTGCATATATTTCATCTGACACTGGTGTCGCCTCTTTTTGTAACGTGAGCTCACACTTTAGAACGTTTTTCTCTTGATGCAATGACTGAGTGCACACACACACACACACACACACAGCGCATGTGCTGGATATCACACACACATCAAGCAAACTTCAGCCACATCACTCAGTGAAGGGAAATGACAAGCAGCAGCTTCTAATTAGTTGTTAACATTGAAATTTACAGAGATAAAACAACACAAGTATCGATAACAGTATCGTTTGTCCGGAAGCTTATCATTACTCTGGTATTGACCCAATTATGTACTGTCCAAAGAAATACCGGTACCCATCCCTAGTTGGGTGTGTATATTTATGGATGTGTATTGAGTGTGTAGGTATATATATATGGAAGTGGCGTGTACCACAGTTTGTTTTCCCGATTGCGAAACGTGATTGGTAAACAGTTTGCCAGAATATACCCTGACTGTTCTGACTGTGGAGGAAATTTTATTTCTATCTGAAATATTAATAATATTTACTTCACTGTGCTAAAGAGTGTTTTTTAAACTCTGAGTGCTCAGTTTGCTTCCGTATGCTTGAGTTTTTGATGAGCTTAGAGATAACAGGAAATCTAAGTGCAAGATAAGTATGAGACAGAATTTTTTTTTTTTCTTAGACGTCCTGGCTACTTAGAAAATGATTTGCATTAAATTCTTAGAAACGCATCTGGGGGACATAGATGAACACCTTAAATGGACATATATGTTGAATATACATTATGATTGGATGAGATCAAATCATTTGATGATGTTATAAATGTTGAGTTGGGATGTTTCCTTTTTGGTCTCATTCTGCAGTCAACTTGGATGACTGTATGACTGTCACATTTTCTTGCAAGAAAATAAATATTCAAAAGAATTTTGTCTCATACCTTTATTAAAAATGCCACAACAGTGACAAAATAAATAGTCAAAAGTTTGACACTTGGAGTCATTCATCTCACACAGATGATAAAAATCACACATTCTGAAAGTACATACATTTCTTGATATAACATACTATTTAAAATTGTATTTGTTTGCATATTTGGTTTAAAAAATAAGTTAATACAAACAGAAAATATTGAGAAAATGTAAAATTTAAGATTTCATTACACTTAAAATATGTATTCAGTATATAGAATATATATATATATATATATATATATATATATATATATATATATATATATATATATATTGTGAATGGCAACAGATGCTGACATGGGGAACACAGTGTTGTGACAAAATCCAATTAAGTTTCCCTTGCTCTTTCGTCACATCTGGCTGGTCAGCATGAATTGTGCCTTATTTTAACCTTTTGGTGGTCTATTTCATGTGAAATGTCTTTCATGAATTATGCATTACCACATCATGTTTCAGGCATGAAAAAATGGTTTGAAAGTAATTTAAAGTGAATTGATGATTAAAAATATTTGGGGTTTACTGAATGATCTTAGTTGTGTCTATTTCTGACTTCATCTTACAGCACATATCCAGAAAGTGCTATTAGACCAAAGCAAGCTTAATGGAAAACTACTGCTGGAATGAAGAGTGAAATAACAAGAAGTCGTGTGTTTGACTTCGACTGGATTTACAGTTGTGGAGGAGCTGAAAACGAAGATGCGAAGTTTGGCCATTTCTGCTTCCTGTAGTGACGCTCACACAGTGCTTGTGCACTTTATCACAGATGAAGCAGATTAGAGTCAATATTTGTCATGTTACCTAAAGGATGCTTGAGTTTTCATGTAGCAACAGAAACACTTTTCATTTAATACACAGAGAAACTGTGTCAGCCGGATGCTCTTGAATCGCTCTTGTGATACAGCATCCGTTACAACGATGGGCATCAGCGTTAAAAGGAGGGACTAAGTAGTTTCTACATGTTGAGACTAAAATGCATGAAAATACCTGTAACAAAGATCATAAGTTGGAAAGAAGGAGGGGGGAACTGGTGAACATTTAAATCAAACTTTAATAACAAAATAAACACAAAACAGTGCGACAGCCCCTCAGGGGTGACTGCCGCGCACAAACAAAACCAACGCACAAAATAAAACCCAGGCCAGGTCCTCTCTCGTCCTTCATTGTTGTAACTCCTCTTTTTATCCTTCTGGAGCTCCTCCGTGGGACTCGACCGGTGAGTGGTCCAGGTGTCACTCACTTCCAATTACTCCATCGGCCTCGCTCCGTTCCCACGGCTCGCGGCCCCACCCCACTCATCACAGTACCCTTTAATAAAAAATCATAATGTTCCCTTTAATCACTTGTGAACTATTTTATTGCAAACCTAACACTGAACAGAACAGAGAAAAACAAAAGAAAAGAAAAAAGTCACAAACAAAATGGACTGTAATCTATGAGTACTGCTGTTTTAAAGCAAGCTAAAGTAAAAACAAAAAAAAAGTTTAAAGCTAGTACTTTTGTCACCTAAATAAACTTAAATAAAAGGTAAAGTATCTTTAATGTTCAATGTTGTATAGTATTATTTATACAATTATTAAGGACAATCTAAAATATCTTACAGCAGTAGTTGTAATTTAACTCAACCTAAAAATTCCCTGATCTTCAAAGGCATATTGTGATTTACACACAAAAACAAACGCATTTAGCATTTGAAGCACCAAGCACCAAGAAGTGTTTGGTGGACTGAAGTCAAACTTTCAACAGTGAATATTGTTAAAGTTTTGATCCACCGGTTCCACTTGATTTCTAGAACTACTACAAAGCTTAATTACAATATTCACCTCCATATCACCAATGACATGTGCACATTTATTTGGATTCGTCATTCTGAGTAGGGATTTTTGGTTGAACATTTTTGAATAATTATCATTCAGTAAGTCGTTACTGTTACTAAATATTAAATATTATGAGTCACTGCTAGGATGTGTTGATTTCATGAGATATAAACCATGTTAGACGCTGCATGGTTAATATCTCATGAAATCAACACATCCTAGCAGTGACTCATAATATTTAATATTTAGTAACCCATCTCAGGTCAGTTTATGTTTTTTTTAATTCAATATTGTTTGTATTTCTGCATCGTCAGCGCTCATTTCAGGACACCTTGTGAATAATCTGACAAGTAAAAAAACTGAATGAGTTTTTTCCAAAGCAGGAGAAGTAGTGCAAAAAAGGAAATCCAAAACACTGGAACTTGTGTAAACTCAATTAAAAAGTGCATTCTTACAAAATTGCATAAATAAGCATCCTCCTTCTCCAGAGTCATAACATCACACCTTCAGTTTGCTAGTGTTTCATAAAAAGCTTTAAAAATGTGAAGTGATAGTAATTAAGTGTAAATGTATAATTAACAAAGACCCCAACTAAAAGAACAAAGTCACTAATGTTTAATGATTTGTAAATTATATTAAAAACCATTACAGTCTTGTGAAAATATTTGCCCTTGTTCTGTAAAAGGTATCATTATGTTTGGGCCCAGATCCCATTGCTCGTACACTGTTTTGACCAGCAGGAGTCCCCAGCATGTGGGGTTTTTGAATGCTTTGAAACCGTGAATAATAGTTTCTACCATCGCTGCCCATCAACAGGCTCTAATGGTGGGCAGGATTGCAGCTGAAACGGTAATGCACATAACAGGAATCAGATTTCACTGTTCACGTGGTGAGACTGACAAGATGATTGTGGTTGATATTGTGCCAAAGTCAAAAGCAAAAGTGTCGATTTGCCAGTATTTTGGATTTAAACCCAATGCTACCTTCTAACATTATTGATGCAATCTGTGAACTGTATCTGATAAAATGGCAGCACCCACAGATAACATCACATGAAAGATCCTGCTAAAAATAATATACCTGTGCTGTAACTCATATCATCTGTATTATCTGTTTAGCTAATAAAAGCTATATGTTTAATATAAGGAAGATTGTCAATGTACTGTTTTATAATTATTGTTTTTCAGTAATAGAATAGAATAATAATTGATCTACATTATATATATATATATATATATATATATATATATATATATATATATATATATATATATATATATATATATATATATATATATATAATGTATATATACAATGTAAGGGTGTATATATTTGTATATAATGTATATATTCTTGGTTGGGTGAACTATAACTAATAATTAGTATTTTTTAAATAGTATTATTACTTTAAAAATATTAAATTATTCCTTTAATAAATGATACTCTAAATAATAAACTAAACTGCCAGTAGGTGGTGGTAAATGTCTTAAAGCGATAGTTCACCCAAAAATAAAAATTATGTCATTAATAACTCACCCCAGGGGAGGACTGGCCATCTGGAGCACCGGGACTTTTCCCGGTGGGCCGCTAGCCAATGTAGGCCGACCCAACCGGTACACAAAATATATATATTTTTAAATGACGGAAAAATAAATCAGTAAGTACTGTGCGGCCGACAATGAGTGTGTTTTGATTGTGAGTGTTTTGCCCTCCCTCCCGGTTTAGTTTGGTCTACTCCACTGCGTATCTTGAAACACGCCCCCTTTCACGTCGTCTAATTTACAGAGAGAGAGAGACAGATTCATCCGGTACAACGAATTTCTCTGAGCAGCAGGCCACTGTATACGTTCACTTAAAACATAACCGACTGTGTTCACGAGACTACATGCAGAGTCAATTATTTTGATTTAATTGTGTGTGTATGTGTTCATTCAGAAGTTACGATACGCGAAAGATGAATTAATTCTGTGTACGCCATTGTCTGAAATGCTGCTTGCAGCGCATGCTTTGAATGCGTGTGCGCAAGCTCCAAATGCATGCAAATTGTTTAAAACGCTTGAATCAGCAAGATTTAGAAACAAGTGCAAATGATCAACTATGATCCATTTCACCCCTTCAAGCGAGTGAACAACGCGAATCAAGTTAGGAATTTTATCGCTCACCAAGAGTCGCTAAATGAACAGCTGCTGCACACAGGTTTGTTTTTTTTTTTTTTTTTTTTTTTCATTTCAACTTGATAAAGAAGCATATACATGAATCAGAAATTGATCAGAAATTATGTTTAAAGTAGCTAACAAGCCACAGACATAAAGTCAAATACACAAAAAATACTAAAATTGCCATCATGATGAATATTTGCATAAAACAGTCTGTTAACGTTATGTGTTAATTAAATGCAGCATTTGGGATAAAATCAGAAGGCTGCTTTGGGATTTGTGCATCTGCTACTGACTGTCATTTAATGTTTATCCAACAACAAATTTAAATTAAATAAAAATTGTAATGACACATTACGAGGTTATCCCACTGCAAATACCTTTTAAAAAGCAAACATTTGTGATGTGTTATCGTATGTCTTATGACAAAGTAAAGACTTGGGTAGATTATGCGACCCATGTTAGTTTAATGATGCATAATTCAAGTCTATCTCTGTCTCTATCTCATCTAGAAAATGGTTGGAAGAGGAGAGAAAAGGAAAGTCAGTCTAACTGACTATTTTGGAAGGTGGGCCAACTAAAGGAAATTTCATAGTGTCCCACTTGTAAGGGTAAATGTTGGCTTTTGACCTGTCAGCCAACAGCAAAGGTAATGATTACTTTTTTACTTTTAGTGTGCAGAGTAAGAGAAGCCATGTAGGCCAGTTCTACTCAAAAACCAGCACAGGCCCAAGTCAGACCAGCACAGCCCAGACCTCCAGCACAGGCCCAAGTCAGACCAGCACAGCCCAGACCTCCAGCACAGGCCCAAGTCAGACCAGCACAGCCCAGACCTCCAGCACAGGCCCAAGTCAGACCAGCACAGCCCAGACCTCCAGCACAGGCCATTATCAGACCAGCACAGACAGCTCAGGTCTTTCCAAAGTCATAATAGGAAAATGCTTACTATAGTGATTTAATATTTAGTAGAGTAGAAAGTAGGTTAGTATTATGTGTCACTCAGTTATAGTCTTTTGTTTGCTCATAATTTGATGGGCATCTCACAATGTGGCTGGATTTATAACCTGCTCAAGACAAGACTAGTAGTTCACTATTAGGATTAGTTCACTTTCAGAGACTAATATGTCATTTTTGTAAAACACATAATTGCAATTGTTAAAGGGATAGTTCACCCAAAAATATAAATCCTATCATTAATTATTCACACTAATATTATTCCAAACCCACAAGACTTTTGTTGATTTTCACAACACAATTTAAAATATTTTGCATTAAAGGTTGTATCAGCGATTTCTAGCCTAAAACATAAAGTGTCAATTTCAGCTGACCTTTCTGCACGATCCGCTCGCTGCCTGCCCTATAACTCAGACATACAATGTCCAATCTGCCCCAAACTTCACATGCTTGATGAGACTCCGAACCTGAACAGATTGACATGCCCATATTCAGTTATAGTCATAGCGCCACCTATTGGCAACAGGAAGTGAAATATTTTACACTGCGACAAACTACTCCTAGAAATTTTATGACATCAATGTTATTTTTGTGGTCAGTCTAATCTAAAGACCTGTGTGATGTTTAGTTGTGAAGATCTTGAGTTTTCGTTAAAAGGCGTGTCCATGGCGCCGTGACGAAGTTCGATGTGTCGCCATGGGAATTAAAGATGTTATAACTCAGGCATAAAATGTCCGATCTTGCCCAAACTTCACATGTGTGATAAGAGTCTTGCCTGAACAGATCTGAAGGCCAAAATTCCATTGGGTGTTGCAAAATGGCTCGATAGCGCCACCTATACACTTTCAACTGAGTGCATATACACTTTCAACGGAGTGCAAAAGTCCACAACACCAAACCCCTGACGCTGATTGGTTGGAACACTGTTTGTTTATGTGTGGAAAGGATGGTAGTGCCGATTGTTTTTTTTGGCATATCTCGGACCCTAGGCTGACCAGAGAGACGCGTTTTTTTCACAGACAATTTATAGGGCAGGCAGCGAGCGGATCGTGCAGAAAGGTCAGCTGAAATTGAGACTTTATGTTTTAGGCTAGAAATCGCTGATACAACCTTTAAAAGGTGTACACTGTATTGTCCATTACTTTCAGATGATTCAATCCAAAATATATTCATTAGTGTTTTGAACCTTACAGAGAGCCTTACAGGTTTGGAATGACATGAGAAGGAGGAAATAATGGCAGGATTTTCATTTTTAAGTGAACTATCACTTTAACATTAGTCTGTTATTTATGAAATTATAAAGCACATCAGTCTTATAGGGTAGGCTTTACATTAAAATTGTGTGCAATGAAATCATGTTTTTGTTTAGGTCCTGGCATACCATGTACTGAAGATTGGCCGGACATTTGGAGTAAAAGCCAATGGGAAGCTTTTAAATCAAAGAACCCTTGGTTGGGGTGCAAGAATAAGAGGCTTGGTATGTAATTGTTCAATCTGACTTTAATTCATATGAGCTTTTACTTTTTTCACAATTTGTAAAATAAAAGCAGAGACTATTGTTCAAGTTAAATTAATATTAAAATGACTATAGCATAACATATATAACATGGAGTTTTTTAAGGCCTATGTTTGTTTGTTTTTCTTATTCTTTTAAAGATTTTATAAACATTTTATGCTAAAAACATGAAATTCTTGACCTAGCTGTCTTTGAATGAAGCATGGTTTATGGCATTTGTGGTAATAAATTTAAAAAATGCAGCTAAAATCTAAAATAAACAAATGACAACTGAAATTAATGGCATACAACTAATTCCATTTTTACTTTCTTAATTACAGGATGCCTGGTCTGCTGTAATGCAGGATCAACAGGGGTCTTTAAAGAACAAGGTGTCCAGATTTCCATGGAGTGGTCTACATTTCAAATTCAAGGTTCTATCAATGAAAACAGGGACACTGTTTTATGTTCATTAAGGAACAAAATCAAAAGACATTATTGCTCAAAAGCACATGCTCATGCTGAAAATATAGAAAACTTAAAAAAAAAAGATGTGCTGGGAAAAAATGTGAACACAATGAACTTGTCGTTACTAAAAGAGACTTACTCAGTGTTCAGAACTGCATATTACCTAGCCAAAAATAATCGTCCCTTCACAGATCACGAAACGCTCGTAGAACTCCAGCAGCTAAATGGAGTCAAAATGGGACACATTCTGCACTCTCGTTTCAGTGCCACCAACATTATTGAAAGCATTGCGAAAGAAATGCAGTGTTCAATTGTGAATAACATTATTAGATCCTCAAGCAAACTAGCTGTACTAATAGATGAGGCTTCCACCTTGAGTAGAAGAACCACCTTGATTGTTAACATCAAAACCTCTGTGCTAGGTGAACCGCCAGAGTTCATATTTCTTGATCTAGTGGAACTTAAGGACCAGACATCTGAAGGAATAACTGATGCTTTAATGAGTTGCCTCACAAAAGCAGGATTCACAGAGGAGTGGCTAAAACAAAACTGGATATCTTTTGTCTCAGATGGTGCTAGTGTAATGTTAGGAAAACACTCTGGTGTGTCAACTAAATTGAAAATGAGATTTCCAAACCTGCTCACTTGGCACTGCATGAATCATAGGTTAGAACTGGCAGTTTCTGATGCTGTAGATAAAGTTACTGCTATAAATCACTTCAGAGTCTTTGTTGAAAAATTGCACAACATCTATAGCAAATCAAACAAAAACCAAAGAGAGCTTTTAGAATCCGCAGCTGAGGTTGGCTCTCAGGTTCTCAAAATTGGCAGAATCTTAGATGTTAGATGGGTTGCCAGCAGTTTTCGGACCGTTCGGGCTGTCTGGACCTCTTTTACTGCTCTTGCCAGACACTTTGAAAAGGCCTCCAATGATGACCAGAGGACCTGCACTGAGAGACAGACATACAGAGGCTTGTGTGACCGACTGAAGAGCCCAGAATTTCTCTGTGATCTTGGTTTGATGTATGATACCTTGCATGAACTGTCCATTGTCTCTGAGGAACTACAAGCTCAAACTATGTCAAACTCAGAGCAGATCTTCTTGTGAAAAGAGCAATCAGAGATTTAACATCATTTAAAACTCAACCAGGAGAGAAACTATCAGCTGCCCTGGAAGCAAAGGATAATGGCACATTTAAAGATGTGCACTTGAAGTCAAACCCTAAGATGAAGTCCATTAACACTGAGGAATTCTTGCAAAGGCTAATTGACAGTCTACAGAAGCGTCTTCCTTTTGAAGAAGACATTCTCAAAGATTTAAGTATTCTTGACACAAGCAGGTGGCCCTCAGAGCCTAGCATTCGTTATGGTGAAGCAGAGATTTGTAGGCTTTGTGCACGTTTTAATGTGTGCCCTGACCAGGCCATTAAGGGAATGCGAGACTTAATTGAATCTCCCCAAACTGAAAGTCAGAATTTGAAACCCCTTAAGAACTGCATGCAGACTTTTCCTGTAAGTACTGCAGAATGTGAAAGAGGTTTCAGTCTGATAAATACCATCTTGACCAACAAGAGGTCTTTGCTTCTTGTTTCACATGTTTCAAATTTAATGATGATCAACCTGAATGGCCCACCAATTTCACTGTTCAACCCAGAGAAATATGTTAATTCCTGGGCAAGACATCATCGCACTGCAAATGACCCTCAGTCACGTCAATGTAAATCTGTAAATATAACAAAAAATAGTAAATCTGTTTGGAACGTACTGTAAAAAAAATGCATAATAGATAAATGTAAATAAAAAAAAACGCCAGATTGTAAATGTAGTTTTAAATGTATATATTCCTAATTAACAAAAAAAACAATGACTTGTAAATTGATATAAATGTATATGAATTGATATATACCTAATAAACCAAATAAACAATGACTTCTGACATGTTTTTGCCTTTAATTATTTTTTTCTCTGGGGGGGTGTAGTAAACCACTTTTTTTTTTAGGACTACACCACTGCTGTCCATGTCCAGAAAGATAAGAAAAACATCCATGTGAGTAGTCCATGTGACATCAGAGGGGCAGTTAGAATATTTTGAAGCATCAAAAATACATTTGGTCCAAAAATAGCAAAAACTACGACTTTTTCTTGTCTTCTCTTCCGTGTCTGTTGTGAGAGAGTTCAAAACAAAGCAGTTTGTGATATCCGGTTTGCGAACGAATCATTCGATGTAACTGGATCTTTTTGAACCAGTTCACCAAATCGAACTGAATCGTTTAAAGTGGTTCGCGTCTCCAATACGCATTAATCCACAAATGACTTAAGCTGTTAACTTTTTTAATGTGGCTGACACTACCTCTGAGTTCAAACAAACCAATATTCAGTAATTAATTTACTCAAACAGTATCTGACTGAACTGCTGTGAAGAGAGAACTGAAGATGAACACCGAGCCGAGCCAGATAACGAACAAAAGATTGAGGCACAACCCTGTTTTGTTACAGTAAACTTGGCCCTGTATACACTACAGTCAATCCTGAGAGTAGTACTACCAAACTCTGTTCATTATTGAGCAAGTGATGGAGCAAGAATCAACATTCAACAACACATCCATGTAATATTTGCATTGCTTTGACCATTCAGCTGTAGATCCCGTCTTCTTTCATGCCACATTAGGTTAAGTATGCACAATGCCTGCATGATATTGGTCAAACTGGTTTCCCTCAGCAAGTATGAAAACAATAGGAAACCAAAGCCAAAAAACGGTCATAACTACAAAACATTGACTTCCTGATCAATATTTATATATGAATAAAACCAAATGGTTAGTTCAGGAGTATGCAAGCTTGGTTCTAGAGAGCTGCTGTGCTGTGGCTCATCAAAAGCCCCTTTCACACTGCACGATGATCCCGGAGAATTGCCGGAAATGTGCCCAATTGCTTTGTGTGAATGCAAAATCCTGGGATTGATTCTGGGATTGATCCCGGGTTGGGGACCTAGTAACATTGCTGGATTCAGTCCCTGAACAAGCTCTGTGTGAACAAAAGCCAGAACCAATGGCATAAAGGGTGTGATGTAGTGACGACGCACGTTATCGTGAAACTCTTTAACCAGGTGTTTTGAAGGCAAATAAAAAAGCAAAGAATGAAAAAATGAAGCAGAGATAATGTAGTTTCTCGCTATCTGCACTGAGCCTGGGAAGGAAAAGTTAACATGCCTAGCATTTTCAGCTCGTACATTATATGTCACATCCTGATGTCACATGTCATTACGGGATCTGATTGTGTTGGACACACGCACAGATTCGTGGAAATCACCTGGAAACATTGCCTGTGTATTATCCTGAATCTCAGTGTGAAAGGGCTAAACACACCTGAACAAGCTAATCAGTGTCTTCAGGATTACTAAGACCAAAGCCACCTGAAGGCAAGCCTGCAAACTTCAGCCAAAAAAGTGCAAAGGCTAATGCTAATACTTCCACCTTGGCGGTACGTACAGTAGGAAAGAAGACCAGAGGTCATTTTTCTCTGAATGGATGTCATTGACAAGGACAGGCTTCCTAAACTGAATTATCAGCTTTTTATTTAATGAATCAACAGCCTGTCAGCTAATCTTCAACATGTTTTACAATAAGCAATACTTTAGGTTTTAACAATTTTTAGTTTACACAAAAAAAAAAAAAAAATACAGACATTTTGTGACAGGCGGGATTCAGTTTACAGCACTTCTCATTCATTACTACGGATCTGTAACTGGTGACTGAGTGTCACACAACTCTGACTGAAGTTCAGTGACATCAAGGCTGTAATGTGATTGGTTATTAAGGCACAGATGATCCAAGCTGACTGTTACACTTTCTCCAATAGTAAGACAATCTCTGCTAAGGCTGTCCACCTTATCCTTTAGTGTGGAAGCAAGCCTATGGGCAAAACCTCCAGTTCATTAACAACGTGCAGTAAACAGTAAAACTGTTTGCACTACAAAACAGTGTGTTCATAATTAAGAAAATTCATTCAAATAAAATGGTAAGTCACACCAATTTGCAATATCAAGCAACAAAATGAGCGGTTTTGTACACCCGAAGCCAGACCCATAAAAATTTGGAATGGCTGCACAGTCTGGCCAGCAAACTGACCAGACTTGAACCCCAGAGAGAATCTATGAGCTATTGTCAAGAGGAAGATGAGAAACAAGAGACCAAACAATGCAGATGAGCTGAAGGCCACTGTCAAAGAAACCTGGGCTTCCAGACCACCTCAGCAGTGTCACAAACTGATCACCTCCATGCCACGCTGAATTGAGGCAGTAATTAAAGCAAAAGTTTCACAGTTTGAGTTGAATTACTGAAATGAACTTTTCCACCGGCTTCTATTCCTCTGTAATGTACTGCATTTGAGCTGCTGACCACCAGATGGAGACATTTAACATGTTTTCATGAACTAACGGACTCGTTGTCTGAGAAATAAGCTCACTGAACATTTGAAGTAGTGTAGTTTTAGCCTCACTGAGGCAAGTAGTTAGAGAAGTGAATTTATTAAAGCTGTCACAACAGTGTCACAAGATTATTAGTGTTTGGGGATTTTATCTGACATTAACTGACTTGTATGAGACAGTTCAAGAATAATACGTAATAATAACTAAATGCATATTGAATAAACTGTAAAACTCGAGTAAGTGAGAATGGTTTCAGTGTTTCTGCACGCAGCTGATGGCAGAAATAACAGTGGAAAGAGTGACTGAGACTCACGCAGAAGGGAGGGACTGGCCTGCCTCTCTCTCTCTCTCTTTCTCTCGCCACCATCAAACTCCTGCGTTTCACAAAACTTCAGACTGAGAAACACTGAAGCGACGGTTTCATTCGAGCAAAGGGACTGTGTGTCTGCGTGGATGTTCAGAAACAGAGCGATGTAGTTGAGTCCAGTTGAGTCCGGACTGCGCGTGAAGTCATGGTGAGTCCAGTCCTGTCCGTCTGTTCACGGGATCCTTACATCTCAACTGAATTCATGTAGAACGCGAAAATAAGGGAAGCACTCGCGTTTTATCTCAAAGAGACAGAGCTGCGATAGCTGATACAAAGTTGCAAAAGTAACATGTACAAGTTTTTTTCTGCTCGAATCGGATTCTGCTTAGTCTCTTGTTTCTACTGTGTTGAAATGAATCGCTCTTTCTCGGTTTTGTGTGATCCCTGCAAACATTTACAGTATTGATCAATGATGCCATTGTTTCTACAGTTACTATTGTTGAAAACGTTTGCTGCATTATCAAATCACTGTTATCAAACTTAATAAATGACATAAAAGGCTGTTTGAAAAAGAACCCATATGAATGTACTACAGTTTCACAGTAGTGATAATAAATGCAGTGATTGTGTTGGTGGAAATATGGTTACCATGGTAAAAGGGAACATGGTAGCATTGAGTAGGAAAGAGCTGGATGTGGGAATTCCCCCTCATCCCATCTGAACCAGTGAGGAAACTCTGCAGGACACACCGATCTGGAGCAAACCCAGGACTCCATCATGAAAAGTCTCCGATCAAGGTTTATAACTGTGTGTTTCAACAGAACAGATTAGGATAGAATAGAATAGAATAGAATAGAATAGAATAGAATAGAATAGAATAGGGTGAAGTAAAACTAATAACATTGAGTAGTTAAATACAAACAAAATTGAATACATTAGAATTAAGTGTAGCTAAACCAAAATAATATAAGAGTATAAGAAAAACTTCAATTTTCAATAAATTGAATGGACTAGCTGAATATCATTCTAATATGAAACAAATATAAGTGTGTAGTTGAATGGGAGTAAATTGGAACTAATAGAATAGATGGATTAAATAAAAGTAATGAAATGAACAGAATTGCATAGTTCAATAAAACAGAATACTGAATCACATCAAATTGATTTTATTTTTTAATTTTTTTGCATCAGACAACAATTGTGATTACTTTTGCATGACTTTCACATGATTTCATATTAAAAAATAGTTAAATGCAATAGAATTAAAGGAAATTAAACCAGTGCAATAGAATGGAGGAGACTCATTAGAAAGAGTACAGTTCAATGAATTTGAATGGAGCAGCTCAATATAATAAAATAAGTCTGATATGAAACAATTGTTTATAATAGAAATGGATGGTTAAGTAAAGTTGAACTGATAGAATAAAGTAGTTTTTGCACATGTTCGCAGTGTTGAACAAAACAGAATAGAAGTACCCTTAAATTGTGTTTAGGAGTGAATTAAAACAATTATAATACAGTAGAAAATATATAAATAAAATAGTTAAAATAGAATTAAGGGAAGTTAAACCAATAAAGGATAATAACTGAATAACATAGAAGAGTTAAAACAATTATTAGGAGTAAAGTTCAACAAATAAAATTTGTTTGGAGTGAAGCTTAGTTGTATTTTATGTATAGAAGTAAATACAATAAAATTATTATTAGAATAGATTAGAACACAATTGCACAATTTAATAAAATAATAGAAGTAAACTTAGACATATACAGGTGAATCTTAGAAGTGTGAAGTAAAACAAATAAAATAGAAAAAGAGTAAAAACAATGGAATTAAGAGAAGTTTAACCAATAGTGTGGAATAACTGAATTACATTGAGAAGATAAAAAACAATTAGGAGTAAAGTTCAACAAATAGCATGAAGTAATTAAAATAGTTTGACATTGAAACAAAATAGAACTGCATAGTTCAACATAATTAAAGTGGAGCTATTAGAGTATAATAGCTAAGTAAAATACAATTATTGGCATAGAATATGACAGAATTCCATAGTTGAATAAAAAGAGTAAACTGAATAAAATAGAATGGAATCTTTAAATGAGTGTAATCGGTTTCCACGACGTTTGTGTAGTGTGACTATGAGATAACACCTGATAATGGAGTAATAGAGTTAATAGAGTGACAGTAATGATGTAACTGCAGTGTTGTGGATGTTCTGCATCAGACGCGTGTTACTGTCCATCTGTGGGCATGTATACAAATATAAACTGAGGCAGATGAGGGACGAATGCTGATGTGACTTCAGCTGCTGCCAGTGTTTGGTGTGTGTGGGACAGGGTGGAGCTGTCTGGCTGGATATACAGAGACAGAGAGACAGAGAGAGAGAGAGAGAGAGAGAGAGACAGAGAGAGAGACAGAGAGACTGTTTTACTTTAGGAGAAATGAAAAGACGTGACAGTGGTTTGGGTGAAGTTGCATTTTCCACATAAGACCTGAAATAGAGAGAGATGATTCATTCAGTTGGGAGAGGTGAGAGTGCATGGAAAAACACATCAACACACACACACACACACGTATGTATTGATATAGTAGATGCTTTATTCAAAATGAACAAATGATGATCAACAAATGAAGAACACCACAAGCAATTTATCAGTTATATTCATAGTACACAAGGGCTACAAAATAAATAGATAATATTAGTACATAAGCTGGAGCAGAAGTGGAATGCAGATTAAAACACAAGCATAAACATACATTGGCTTTCATATTTGGACACTTATCTTATGCTCAAACATGTCTGAATGATATTGCATTTAGTGCATTATATAAAAAACAACATCAAACCAAGTGCCTTTTTTTTGCATTAGAAATTGTAATAGAGTAGACATCGTGAAAAAAAAAAAAAAAAAAACACAAAACAAAAAAAAACAATTGTGGCACGTTGTGATGTTTAGTGGATCACCTTGATAGTTAGAATAACTACACCTGTGTGAACCTGAGGAGGGCTGACTTCATCCATACTAAAAACAACAACAACAAAAAAGAACCCCAGTTGATTTACAGACTCTGACGAAAACCTTGGAGAAAAACAAGGTTTGTGTGGAGAAAAGCTCTGGCATATTTGTTTTCAGTTGACTCTTGCTTTGATATTTATTGTGCAATGATATTCAGATATTTGTTATCTGTGTCCAAGAAGAGCTTAAGTATCCAAACGATTTTTGAGGCAACTGTAGATACTAGGGCTTGCACAGACTAGTCTATTAGTCGAGTGTTCGATTACTACTTATTAACCACTAGTCGGCGCTGTCGGAAACAATCGACTACTCGAGCATGCATTAACCGTAATACATGCAAAGAGTTTTTCAATATGACATGAACTTTAGGTTACAATATTGCGTGTAGCTGTTACTTTCTATGACTTTATCTATGTTGCATGTAAATTGAAAATATGTAATGTTATAGTTAGGGATGTGCTCGAAGCAGAATACTTTATTCAGAATGGCACAGATAATGGGTTCAAAAACGAATAACAGACAAGGACTAATTCTGGCTGAAGCTGGTACAGTCTGATGTTTGCTAGATAACAGTTGAGCCAGGGGATCAGCGCAATATTATACACAGATCTCTAAAGTCATGCAATAGAGTGTGAAGTGAATGAATGTAAACTTTATGAATGAAGATAATGCAAAACAAACACTGCATTGCTTTTGTAACAAGGAGTCAGAGATATCCGGATCCATATGCAGTAGTTTATAAAGAGAATGGTCAGACAGGCAATAATCAGAGCACAGCGTCAAGTATGTCAGTGAAAGTGACATGAAATTCAGCCAAGTATGGTGACCCATACTCAGAATTCGTGCTCTGCATTTAACCCATCCAAAGTGCACACACACAAAGCAGTGGACACACACACACACACACACTGTGAACACACATCCAGAGCAGTGGGCAGCCATTTATGCTGCGGCACCCGGGGAGCAGTTGGGGGTTCGATCCCTTGCTCAAGGGCACCTAAGTCGTGGTATTGAGGGTGGAGAGAGCACTGTACATGCACTCCCCCCACCTACAATTCCTGCCGGCCCAAGACTAGAACTCACAACCCTTCGATTGCAAGTCCAACTCTCTAACCACTCTCTTTCCCCAAATTCAGGGATATCCAGAATCAGTAACAGAAACGAGCAGAGGTCGGGGCAGGCAGCAGAGAATCAAAGGCAGTATATACAAGCCAAAGTCATACACGGAAGTAACAAACACCAGGAAACTGCTCAGAAATAGCAGACGGGGCTAAACAAGACTTTGCCATTATTGAGAGTCCAAACAAAGTTTATTTAGGGGAGTGGTAATGGGGAACACCTGGTTGTGATTAGCCCTAAGAATGGGATTCTGGGAAATGGAGTATGGAATGGAAATGGACACCAAATACAAGAGTCCTGAGTGGAGTGCCCTCTACTGGAGTGCCCTCTAGCTGTTGCCTCTCCGTGCATCTCTCAGATCTTAGCAAGAGTAATATCACCTATAATAATACATCATACACGTTTTTTTTTTAATTATTTGAATTTATTTAAAAGGCAATGATTTAAACCTTAGGCTACGATATGATATGAATGAATGGAATAAGCACAGCATGCTCACTAGGGGTGTGTGATATGACAATTTTTGATAGTGAAAGATAAAAATGTCTTGACGATCTGCTTTTGAAGAAATATCGTAGTATCATGCTGCAGGGCACATTCAATCCACTGTAGTTCTGGAGCCTCCGTCGTATACTGTACAACGCTACATGCATTCACAGCAGTGTAAAACTTAGTGCTAGATTTACTCTCTCATTACTTACATGTGCTTTTAAATGTTTCATTCACGCGCTGGTCTGACCTGTACTTTTTCTGAGTGCCACATTCACCCGAACAGAGTATGTGAGTGGAGCGGTGTGATTCTGACTGGAGCAAGGAACGGATTTTTTAAAAGTAGGAGCGTTGTGGTTTTCACTCGCTCCGAGAGTGCTCCACCACTGCTCCATCATGAATACAATTCATGCCAACGGCCCGTGATAAAACTGCATATACAACAAGAATTCACATGTTAAACATATTTAGCTATAGCTTGATACAGATGGATCTCTCAGATCAGAAAACTATTATGACGGCAATCGCTGAGCGGGAAGTTAGTTAAAGGCTAGTGCTCAAGGAGTTTGTCTGTTCGTTTTATGGATTATTTTCAGGTTAAAGCATAATTTAAACAGATACAGCACATTTGCCTTCAAACAAATGTGATATTACAGTGCTACTACATCTGTATCAGATTTTGAATGATTTTGAATCTGTAAGAAATGCATAGATCTGTAGATAAAATAAATGTCGAAAATGTACTGTTTTTTTTTCATCACAAACAAAATTTGCACAGCAGATGCAGCAATTAAACCTTTTAATGCTGACAACCATGTTATTAGTTGGCATGTGGTAGGAAAAAAAGTTTTTTTTTAATTCTAATATAGGCTATGTTATGAACATAATATTTCAAACATATTGAAATACTTTAGCCACAGAGCGAAGGCGGAGCGGTGTTTCTGGTATCAGTGAGCGGTAGTGGAGTGATTATGAAATGCACGGAGGGAGATTGTTGCCGCTCCACTCCACTCACATACTCTGCACCTAAAGAGCGCGCTAAAGCCTGTCAAACACCAGCTGATTATTAAACTAAGTTAACTTTTACGCTAATACTGTCGAAACACACAATGTTTACATGTAGACTCAGTTGGTTGTCTAAAATGAAAGTAAACAGTTGGGAGAAAAATACATAGGCCTACATGCCTGTATATTAGATGTGTGCAGGTCTTAAAGGGACAGTAGGCCTATTAAACATGCAGCCTACTGTCATCACTGTCAAGGGATAGATCCCCCTAAAATGTAATTTCTCTCATTATTTACTTACTGTCATGTTGTCCCAAACCTGTATTAATTTTTTCCTTGTGCTGAACACAAAAGAAGATATTTTGAAGAATGTGGATAACCAAACAGTTGCTTGTTCACATTGAATTTGATAGTGGCAAAAAATACTCTGGAAGTCACTGTGGACCAGTGTTTGGAATAATGGCGTTTAAAAGAACGGCGTTAGGTAACGACGTTATTTTTTCAGTGACGCGGTAATCTAATTAATTACTTTTCCCGTCGTTACAACGCCATTAACGTTACTGAACGTTAAATGCGCCGCGTTACTATGCATTGATTTAATATGCAATCCGAACGCACCCCTGGCTCACACAGCGAGTGAGCAGGTGGGTTAATAACGAGATAAGCGATTATGATTGGCTAAGGCAGAGTCATGTGTTTCATGGTAGCCAATCAGAGCCAGTGTTTTTACACACACGCGCCAGCGGCGCCAAACAAACACAGTCACACACAGGCAACAGCTACACAGAGATTCGCAGCAGCAGGAAAAATGGCGAGTCAGGAGCAATCCGATGAAAAGTTGGCATTTTCAAGGTGGAGATATAAGCACTACTTCAAATTCATTGTAGTCAAAGGCAAGAACGTGCATGTAATGTGTAAATGTAATATGTGACACACGCATCTACAAAGCTAGTGGCCAAAAACACTTTTCTTACAAAGAGTGCAGGGTAAAACTCTTGCTGTCTGTTGACGTGCAATAAATCTCGAAAGTTATATATGAACACCTGTCTGTTCTACTTATTTCAACTGACTTGTGAAAACTGCTAAAAAATAAAATAAAATTCTTTGACATATAGGAACTTTTTTTTTTTTTTTTTTTTTTTTTTTTACAGTAACGCAAATAGTTACTTTCCCTGGTAACGAGTTACTTTTATTATAGAGTAATTCAGTTACTAACTCAGTTACTTTTTGGAACAAGTAGTGAGTAACTATAACTAATTACTTTTTTAAAGTAACGTTCCCAACAGTGCTGTGGGCCAGCAACTGTTTGGTTTTCCACGTTCCTCAAAATAGCATTTATGTTCAGAAGAAGAAAGAAACTCGTTCAAATTCACTTCTGAGTGAGTAAATGGTGGTATAAATATAAAACACTATGACAGAATTGACAGACAGCTGACAGAATTTAATTTTTTGGGTGAACTATTTAACATTAATAAAACAACAAAACACAAAGATAAAAATCACTCACTGCTTTTGACTGTAAAAAAATAATACAGTTGCTTTAGGAATCAGTTCATATAGTATTTTATTTTCATATTTGTTAATTCAATTTGTTGAATGTTCCTGCTAAATACACCTATTGTACCTAACAATAAAGCACTGTTTGTTTTATTTGTATTTTATGTGTAGTTGTAATGTGTATCTTTGTGATTCTTTTGACTTTGTTATAAAAAAAATAAGAACGAAGATTTTTATCTTCGCCCTCTTTTGTCTAAATATCTGCCATTCTTTTTTTCTTTTTTTTGTAACCTTGAAAGGCGTTGTCTTTATCATAGGGAAATTAGTTTGGATGTAATGCTCAGACAACTTGCAAAATAGTTAAACATAGTAAAACGTGGCAAAGAATTATGATAAATTTGTGAATCATATTTCAAAAAAATAAATAATAATAACGTGATATGATATTTTTTCCATATCACCCACCCCAAGTGTTCCTGTGGCTCAGTGGTAGAGCATTGCGTTAGCAGTAGGGATGGGCGTTTTCCGCAAATATCACATTTGACTATTTGAGCTCACAAAAAACGAATATTCGAATATTCGTTTATTTAAATTAAGTTTAATGAGACAGACGTTATTTTTCAGCAACATTTGTTGTTTCCGTCATTTTGAACAAGCTTACACACAATAAGCTTGGACATTACACATCGTGTTTTGTAGCTGAAAACCTTTAACAATGCATGCAAACAAACAAAACTACAGATTAAAAGCAAAAAAAAAAGTGAACAAAGAAAAAACGTAAAGCAGCCTGCAGCAATTAGGCTATTGTAGAACGTATAGCCTACACTTAACTTTGAAACTTTTAAACTGTCAGCAAATCTTTTTTGCTTTTTTTCTATTGTTTTACATGTTCTTTTTAAGAAATACGGGCATGTAAACATGATCGGGGGAAAGTCGGCTCCTTAGTCTGTTAACAATAAGGCCGACCGCGGAGAAAACGCGCTCTGACGGCACAGACGTTGGCAGGACTCACAAATAACGGTGTGCTAAGTGAATACGTTTTGTGAAGCGCTTTGTGTTTTCGTTTCACCACTGAATGGGATCTTCATCTGGTGGAATACATGGCTCCAGCAAGAATTGTTCCGACTCGTCTTGGCTGGACTCTCTGTAATCATCGCTGAAGAACTGGCTCAGCCTTTTCCGACGAGTGGGCATTGCATCCTCTTCATCGTTGGTGGCGGCGGCTGCATCCGCACCACTCGCATCAAGGAAAATGTGATAATGTTCAAAAAAGCTATTTTTTCTTACTTCTCTCATGTTTTCATCGAGAAACCTGAGATGTTTGTGCCGAGGGTCTAGGGCAGACGCGAGAAGAGGAGTTTTCACTGCATTCTCCAAGTTAGAGGTGTTTATTCATTGCTTGAGAGATGCCGCAATAATGTTCTTGAATTCGGTCACTTTCTGTGATTCTCCACGGCACATTTGAAGTACTGGAGAAGACCGCAGTTCTTAGGGGCCGTTCACATATCGCGTCTTTTGCACGCTCAAGTTCGTTATTTCCAATGTAGGATAATGTATCCAATGCTCATAATGGAAGCGACGCGGTCGCGATGCGCACGCGGTGCGACGCGCCCATTTTTTCCAGGCGCGTCCGCACTGCATCGAGTTAAAAACATCTCAACTTTTCAGAATGCTGCAAGTGCACCGCAGGTCATGTGACAAGAACTAAACATTCAGCTTCATCCTTTCCCTTAACAACGTTGAAAGCTCAGCCAAGATGAAGGAACAGCTGATCATAGCTGTATATGGATTGCCATTTTGAAATAAATTCAGTAGTAGAGCTACTGAAAGCGATTTTTTTGTGCTGCAAATCCATTTATCCTTTGCTGAAATTTCTGCGTCTTAATGGACAGAGCGCGTCATTGTTGCTTAGCAACGGCAGACGCATCAGGAGCGCTTCTGCCAGAGCACTTTGGAAAGAAGGAGAAAGCGGCGCACCTAGCCTTTTCCACGCATTTTTAGGTGCGATATGTGAACAGCCCCTTATTCTTTCATCAATAATCAACTTTGGTACAGATACATTTTCTATGTAGCCTACATGTTTGCATCTTTATCTTTTGCTGGTTTGCATAGCACACGCACATTTGTTTAGAGAAGTTTACAAAAATGTCTTGCTTAAAGAGTTCTGTGTAATGAAAATGTCCGCATTGAATTGGTTCAGTCGTGTTCAAATGATCACTTAACGTTTGTCATGACATCTATGCTTGCATGATAAATATTTTTTAGAAATTAATAATTATTTTAGTTTAACATGGCATACTTGTTCAGTGATAACTATAAAAAAAAATAGTTATAACGGTCTTATCAAGTAACTGTACGACATTGTATCCCAATGCAGATACGAACAATTTTGTGATTGTTACAGAGACATACAGATACAAATACTAGTTGTTACATAAAAATTGTTATGTGTAATTTCATAATTATAAAATTCTAATATTAAATAATAATAATAATAATATATTTGATATTTTACATATTTAATTGTTGCATAAGGCTATGAATTAAAACATGTTTATTGATAAGAACTATTTAATGTCTTTTCATTTACCGTAGCATGAACCACGAGTAGTCGAGTAACTCAATTATTATTATTTTTTTTAATAAGAAATCAACTAGCAGAAATCAGTAGTCATGCAACACACTTACAGAACACACAAAATCTCACCCTAGAGCGAGACATTTTTATCGGACAGATCTGTTGTCCAGCGCAAAATCAACGTAAACCTTTCAGTTCCTGATCTTCAAATATAAACTGGTTGCAGACAGCACTTAGGTCATGATTTAAGACATACGAAGCTTTTGGATCAGATATTTCAGTGTGTAAAGTTCCTCTTAGAAAGAGGAAATAGTTCATTCTGAATCCTTTTTCTAGCTCTCTTCATGCATTCACCCTCTTCTCTTGTTCTCTCTCTCTCTCTCTCTCTCTCTCTCTCTCTAACTGCCTGCATCTGGATTCTATCATTCTGCTCTTCAGCAGTCTCTCCCTCGCTCTCACTGCTGAGAAAGAGAGGAAGTTGAGCGGGACAGTGACATACGACTGGTGTTAAAGTGTGCTTGAGGTCGCGCTGTGGATTACAAATGTTTGATAAAACAGATGAAGAACTTTTTCATTAATATTTTTCATGAACCTCCTCGGTATGTGACAGTATGTGGCATTCACACAACAATTCTCAGAAATACTGATGTGGAAATTGACACATTCTCCCAAACTGGCTACTTGATTTGTCTGACTTAAGAATTAGTGATCGACCGATATGTGTTTTTTGACAGCCAATGCCGATACTTTGGAAAGCAGCTATATATATATATATATTTGTGTTATTATTAATAATATTTAAGACATTTAAAATCATTTGACAATTATTCTGGGAAGTTTGTGTGCATTTTTTTCAAATAAAGTCAGGGTAACCCTCATTTTGCATACAGCACACAGTGAAAATGACACAATTATGACAGTGTGCAAATACATAAAGCACAGCATAATTTGAAATCACGAGTTTATAGTTTAAAGCATTCAGTTCACACAGACTGACCGTCACAGAGAACACGTGATCATGCTGGATAAAAATGCACATTCACAAGATTTCACAGCTGGATTTCACTGAGATTGCAAGATTTGTGAAATTAACCCCTTTGTGTGCAAGGATCGCCGATGGCCCCAGTTTATTATTGTTTCAATTTCACAGCACATTAAACATCATTCTCTTACTTGATCTGGACAAACTGTGTATCAATTGAAAGTTTAAAGACTCCAGCTTCAATATTTGACCAATATTTTGTTAAAACATTGTTGTTATTTAGTTATTTAGTAATTTATTTCAGGAGTGCAAAATAATAAATACGTATTATGCCACATTTTGAATAGAAATTCACCACTCATTTATATTCAGTAACATCAGCAGCGGTTTATTTGTGTTCACATAGACTCACTGAACAGCGTCAATAAGGATTTATAGACCAAAGATGCATATCCGCGGAGATATATGGACATATTTACTTATGTTTACTTCATATTTCTTCAGACAGAATCATAATTTCTATTCATTTTCCACTGATTTACGCGATCTGATGATAAACAGCCTCTCCCAGCGATCTGTGTGTGTGTGCAGAGCTGGGAGCTCATGCTGTGTGTCAGTCAGACTCTGATTGGTCCTTCGCCTTGTCAATCTTAGAGTGTCATAACCGGACACCGCCACATCGTGTCACATGGTTCCTGTACACTTCCTGGTTGTTATCTGCCCATAACAACACTGAAACACCTCTGTACACACAAAATATTAGAATAATAAACCTGCAATTACGATAGTAAAGCTTGGTATGAGATTTTCTTGAGGTCTGGGGCGTTTTTATAAAAAAATGTACATCTGAAATGCTAACTTGTGCAGCGATATAAAAGGCTATAAATAGCATATTTTTACAACAGTAAACAACCAAATTCCACCCGTGATCGCAAAAGGATGTTATTACAAACACTCGATCGGGGTTTAAAGTGAGTTTTGAGTAAAAGTGTAATAATAATTTCATAAATTGTCTGATGTAGTAATTGTCCTGATGGAGGTGTGAAAGACTCGTTTGGTAAAAACAATAGGATCATGAATGGGGGAGTATTCATAGCAAAAATCACAGACAGAGCACACAAGTGTTTTCATGTGATCCTACAGAGATGACAAGTGCCATAAATCAATCAGATTAGCCTTCTCTAAAAACACACATGACATGGCCTTGGAAAATATTTCATAAAATTCACAGTTTTACAGATTGGATTGTGAAATTTCAATTGAAGATTTGGTAGACTTGTGGCTTTAGCTACACTGTGTTCCTAAACTCATATCCTACACTGTTAGACTTTGCCGTAATTTTACAGTAACTTACCGCAAAAAAGCCCAGTAAAATACCATTTATATTATTTACGGTAAACTACTGTAATATGCACTGCATTGTGGGTATTTTGTATGAATTTTACAGTAACTTACTGTATATGGTCATTTACAGTACTTTACTGTTTACGCAAAAGCAGTAGTGCTACTGTAAATGAAGAAGACAGATATCTATACATACAATTAAGTTGTATGCCTTTTTGTATGCAAATTGCCTTTGTCATTGTGTCCACAACTTGTATTACTCATAGGGCTATATGCATATTGTATTAATGTTTTAGGCCTATTAAAATGTCATATGATAATGTTTTATAGTTTTTTCCGTCTTGTTCTGCAGATGAAAATCATAAAATTATTCTCATTTCACACACTGGATGTTAATTTTAATAGTAGCATTTTCTCCAATAAAAAAACAACAACAACAACAATAATAATAATAATAATAATAATAATAATAATAATAATAAACGGAGCAGAAACAATAGGGTCCTCTCACCATCGGTGCTCGGGCCCTAATAATAATAGTAATCGACAGCTGGTTCCCATACAGGCAAATTAGGCATTTTTTTTTTATTTTTATGCCAGGTATAAGAGCACAGGTGTGGTGATATTTAAATAACAACAATAATAATAATAATAATAATAATAATAACTTTGCTTAGACCTCACAAATTTTAAATTGTTGCTCACGTGCAAAGCCTGCGCAACAACCTGGCAGAATGTAAACTGATGTTTGTGTGACGTGTCGAGTGCGCGCAAAACTGACGTCTGTCAGAGTGGATCGCTACTAGAAGCCAGCTGCAAGTTTTTCTGAGGTAAGTACTTTTTACTTAACAAATTTAAGTTACTTTTTCCAAATTTACAAATGCACACACAAAATTTAAAAAGCACAGAAGATTCACAAATGCATACAAAATTCAGAAATGCACACAAAATTCAGAAATACACACACAATTCAGAAATGCAAACAACATTTACAAATGCGCTCAAGATTCACAAATGCACAGGACAAGATTCAGAAATGTATTTCTGATGCACACACACATATATCTTGATTTACAAACTGCTTGCGGTCTGTGAACTTCACTGCCTTTTTTTAAACAGGGAATGATCTGCAACCAATCAGATATCTCCCTTGTTTTAGCCAATCACAAGAACGCACTCCACGGGGGATTGTTTACTTATAAGCCAATCACATGAACGGTTCACACAGCGCGATATGCCTGTGGTGCAGCATATTATAGCCTACTTATTTATGAAATTGTATGAAAATACAGATGTTTAGATTACAATTCAGGTTTATTTTTTATTATTTTTTACAAAATATAAATTTAAAAATGTCTCAATACATATAGCCCAGTGACTGCAGAAAAAGTTAACCATGGATTCATAAATTTGCAATAAGCAATTATTTCATTTTATTGAAATATTTTAATGAAAGTTAAAAAAAAAATTACACCTTTTTGAATATTTAAATATATCTAAATATTCTTTTGGATGCAATATAGAAGTCACTTTAATTATAATATTCGGTTCTTACATGAAGAGAGAGTCAGTGGTCCACTGCGAGAGGAAAGTGACTCTCCGACTGCGAAAAGTGGGTCTCCGGCTGCGTGAGGAAAGTGAGTCGTTCGCTGCGAGAGGAAAGTGAATCGTTCGCTGAGGAAAGTGAGTTGCTCTCTGAGTGAGGAAAGTGAGTCGTTCGCTGCGTGAGGAAAGTGAGTCGTTCGCTACATGACTCGTGAGGAAAGTGAATCGTTCGCTGCGTGAGGAAAGTGAGTCGTTCGCTGCGAGAGGAAAGTGACTCTCCGGCTGCGCAAAGTGGGTCGCCGGCTGCGTGAGGTAAGTGAGTAGTTCGCTGAGGAAAGTGAGTCGTTCACTGCGTGAGGAAAGTGAATCGTTCGCTGAGGAAAGTGAGTCGTTCGCTGCGTGAGGAAAGTGAGTAGTTCGCTGATTGGCTTATAAGTAAACAATCCCCCACGTGGGGTGCATTCTTGTGATTGGCTAAAACAAGGGAGATATCTGATTGGTTGCAGATCATTCCCTGTTTAAAAAAAGGCATTTGTGTGTCGAGCCAAGTCAGGGGAGTCTCAAAATTCACACACAAATGCAGTGAAGTTCACAGACCGCAAGCAGTTTGTAAATCAAGATATATGTGTGTGTGCATCAGAAATACATTTCTGAATCTTGTCCTGTGCATTTGTGAATCTTGAGCGCATTTGTAAATGTTTTTTGCATTTCTGAATTGTGTGTGTATTTCTGAATTTTGTGTGCATTTCTGAATTTTGTATGCATTTGTGAATCTTCTGTGCTTTTTAAATTTTGTGTGTGCATTTGTGAATTTTGTGCGCATTTGTGTATCCTGTGTGTGTATTTATGAATTATGTGTGTGCATGTATGAATCCTATGTGTGCATATGTGAATGTAGTGTGTGCATTTATCTTTATTGAGACTCTTTTGGCTCCATATGCCTGTGGATCCTTTAAAAGTCTTAATGTCTTAAATTTGTTAATGAAAAGATAAGGCCTTAATCAGCGTCAAAATGTCTTAAATCCAGGTTTCAAAGGTCTTAAAATGCAACCACAGAGAAGATTAACATTTTATTTGCACTTGTTGCTTTCTGAAATGTTAAATCCATGTCAATGCATTGCGTGTTATGACTGCTTAAAGTTACTGATGCATTTGAGCAATAAAGAAATGTGGGTAAATGAGAAAAAGGCAAAATGCAAAAATGTAAGTTATTAAAATTGCAATAAACCATGCAAGATATCTCAATTTAGCACTTGCATACTGACAGGCAGCACTTTGTGCACACTCATTCGAAGAGTGAGCACACAGTCTGTCAACATTCGAGCACCCATTTCAGTTCTGTGCTTTTACAGATCAAATACACATATGTATGTGTCAAAATGCATGACTTGAATAGTATTCACGTAAGCCCAGAAATTGAATAGTCCACAATCATGTCTTAAGTGAACGTAAATAATAGGGAAAAAATTGGATGCATGTAAGTAATTATTTTGGATCTGTGCATTCTGTCTTAAAGTAACAGTAGCCTATACACAGTATACTGATGCTGTTTGCCATTGCAATCAAACAACAAAAGACAAAGAGAATCACTCACTACTCTTGACCCGATAGCTTTACTATCCCCCCAAACCTCTACACAGTAGTAAGTGCTCTGGACAAGTGGACTTGTTGATTCGACTGGCACTCTTGGGATAATAGGTGGCAGTGGACTACAAAATCTCCATAAGTAGAAGTACAAGTAATATTTAAAGAAAAAGCTCTGTTAAGAAATTAAATCAAGGTAAAAAGATAACTGTGAACTACACACCAATAGAAAAGCAAATAATATAACCTTTTAAAGTGAAAGGTGGAGACAGATTGAGAAATGTGAGAATGATAATTAGGTGAAAGGATCACAGTTCTGCTATTTTTAATATAGGAAAATGTAAAGCAATAGTTGCATAGTGTACACTTACTTATTGTCTATTATGTGCATTTAAAAAACTCGACAATCTTTCCAAATTTTTACGAGAATCGTGTAATTCCTTTGCCCAAAAGAAGAGAAAGCTTTAAAGAAATAAAAAATATGTAATTTACTCACTCTTATGTTGTTCCAAACCTGAATGAATTTATTTATTCTGTTGAACATAAAAGATCATATTTTGAACAATATTGGTAACCAAATAGTCCTTTGAATTCTATGGTATGAAAAAATTAAATACTATGGAAGTCAATGGGGACCTGTTCATTTCTTAGAGACAAAACATGTAAAATTCATATCACATGTGCGGTGCTACCAAATCTGGTGCTGGTGCTACAATCTGTAGAACTTGCTGTGTGAGTGTGTTACTCCAAGGATGTAATTGTTTTGTTTTGTTTTCTTTCTTTATTTATTTATTTTCCCCTTTCTCCCTGTTTCTCTCTCTACTTCCCATATGCAGAAAGGAATTGATGCCACCTGACACCAGTGATCTGCTGTGATTGGAGGAGTGGAAGTTTGGAACTGTTTTGAAGTGTATTTTTTATTGTGAATTTTTATTTTATTTTATTTGTTTTGTTTTGTAACTTAGTTTTGTTTTAATTAGATGATTTGTTTATAATAAAATATTTTGTTTGACAAAAAAGCACAATAAACAATATGTTGATGTACATGGACTCAAGTCACTTTTTTTGGAATTTGTTAAATTCAATAGCATTAATGTAAAATATAAATATTAAAATATTATTATTATTAAAATAAAATAAAATGACTAATATACTGTTAAATGAAGGGAATCATACTGTAAAATGAAATCACGTTAAGGGCATCTTACTGTAAAATTAAATCACGGTAAGGGCATCTTACTGTAAAATTAAATCGCGGTAAGGGCATCTTACTGTAAAATGAAATCGCGGTAAGAGCATCTTACTGTAAAATTACATTGCGGTAAGGGCATCTTACCGTAAAACACATTTACAGGTAAGCTACTGTAAAGGGGAACTTACAGTAACTTACTGGCAATAGTGCTGCCAGTAAGTTACCGCAAAAATACGATAAAAAGTCTAACAGTGTACATCAATATTTTTTAATAAATTTAAAAAATATGTTTTTAATATTTTTATTTTTGTTTTTATGTTTGAGCTTATTTATCTCTATTATCATAACAGTCTGAGTAATGCTGATTCCTGAACAGTAAACTTTGAAGTGTTAGCTTTGTGGACAAATGTTGATTATGTATCTAGTCAGAAAGAATCATGAGCCAAAAACGTTTTATTTTGTATGTCATTTCACTCTCCATTCCATGCCAAAAAATGGGGGGTGACTAGTAAGGGGTTAAATGTTCATTAGTCGTTCAAAGATTTGTTTAAATTATATAAATGCTTATTAACTTAATGCTGAGGGCAAACACGTAGGCCTAATATAAAATAAATTGTTATAATACTTTCTGTAAACATTCACTCCTTTGTTTAACCATTCTATGTGATTATTAGACAGACTTCTATCCATATTAGACAGAACTGTTGACGACGACGACGACACTGTGTGTGCTCAGGCGCTGCCGCTCTCAGCGCTGTCAAAGTAAAATAAAAACTTATTGGCCGATGCCGGCATTTGAAAAATGTCAAATATTGGCCGATATATCGGCCTTGGCGATATATCGGTTGACCACTATTAAGAATGACCTGAATTAATACATTTTATCTGTCAGACACAATTTTTAGTAGGTATTGACATAGAATGTGTTTATAATGAGCAAGGAGTTAGGAGTTAGGAATGGCATGGAGCATCAAACCAAATGCAACAATGGAGTAATAAAATCAATTTTAGGATGATTGTAATTTAAATGTCTGAAAAATCATAATTTCAACCTCTAGTAATATGATTAAACGGCCTATCACTTTTCACCAACAGAGAGCACTGTAATCAAATCATCTTGGTGTGTGAGGTGTGATGTGACAATGGAAGACACAAATTTTGTTGCGATTATGTTAAAGCTTCGCAAAGATATAGCCTCGGATTAATTTTGGCACCATGTCTAAAATTTGCAACGGTGCTGTACAAAAACTGTTTTGTCAATCAACAAGAAATGTATAACTTTTTGTCAGCACAGTCTGAAGATGATCTGACTCGATTTTGGTGAAAATTGGACTAGTGTTGTCAAAAGTACCGGTAGTACCGAGGTCCCGTTCAAACCCGGTTTAGCGTTATGATTTCCGCGAAGCAGAAAACGAGGACGGAATCTCAAAATCCAGTCATGAAAATGAAACTTACATTTTAATATGGACAGTCATGGAATTTGTCAAAGTTAGCATAAATTAATCAAATCAAATCTCCATATGGACCAGTATCTGTCAATGTTAAGCCGCAAAAGTTGTTTGAAATATGAATCCGTGTTCTGCGCGTCTCTGTGTGAATTAATGAATGGCAGAGACGTGCGGGTTTGTTTACTACATAGACCGAAGCGCGTGACGCTTGCATTATTTTCAGCGTCTGAGCTTCAGAGTTCTCTCTCCATCAAGCGATCTGAACTTTTCAGTTCATCTCAATGGACGCACAGCGCACCTGTATTTGATGCTCTGTAAACTCTTTGTGAAGGCGCACGACTCACCGTCACTTTACTGATAGCGCTGTTTCTCACACATGCAAAGAGAGAGAGCGAGAGTCTTACCATGCTGAATCGACACGCTATATGTAAACTATTCTTTGTTGTCTTCTCCTGTCAAAATAATGGAGTTCATTTAGAATTATTCATATTCATTTTCGAACAAGCAGAAGACATACTGGTTTCTCCTGCAGTGGGCGGAGCTAATGCGCAAATGGCAATTTCATTGGCTGGCGCTGAATAGTACGTCCCTGTTTTGATTTCAGCAAATCAGTTTGACCGAACGCAGACAACGTGATTAATATTCATGAACCCAGCAGCTCATCAATTCATAGTGCATTGTATATACATTGGTATGATAGTAGAATTAGTAGTAGTATTATCTTTTAATAATAATTAATATGATCTATTACTATTTTTTTTTACAGAAACCCTCAATGACCAAAAAATCTTAAGCATCACCACCAGTCTTAAGTTCAGTTAAAATGACAAATATGCATTCATAAGGCCTAAAAGTTAATTTTTACATATAGGCATTGTGCTAGAAATATTACTATTATTTAGTAAAATGTATGTGATACTGCTACTACTGTTGAAAAAATGTAAATAAATATATAATTAACTTTATTTTTTTAAGAAATAAATCACAATATTTCTTCCATGTTTTAATTTTAATAGCAAATCCCCTATATTTACCAAAAACAAAATGTGTTTAAATTTCATAAATTAAAAGACAAATTAAATTTGGGTGAAACTTGTTTACTGTTTTTCATAATTAAATAACTTGTAGAAAAACTTTAAACACAATTGTAAATAAGTATAAAGAATGGCATTGGTTTTATTTTTAGTGCTAAAAAGTTTTTTTTTTTTTTTTTTGCATATTTTTGTGTTTTGCTTTGGTACCGAAATTGGTACCGAGAACCATGGATTTTCACTGGTATCGGTACCGAATACTGAAATTTTGGTACTGTGACAACACTAAATTGGACAAACAGTTGAGGAGTTCGAAAAAATAGGTTTTTAACATAAATCAAAATGCAGGACAGGGAATTCAGATTTCCTAAGCGAAGTTTCTCAAGTTTCATTACAGTAGCCTAATGCAATCAAAAGTTATTAGCATTTTAGGAAATTCATAATTAAAGGTTAATGAATGGTTTATTATTATTGGCCAATAGGTGGCGCTGTTATCAAATTGATGTGCAGTGGTCAGTGTGAGGTGACAATGGCACATACAGTAGATATGTCAAACCTTTGCAGAGATACAGCCCTCAGATGCAGTTTGGCATATTTCCAGCAAATACATTCATGCACTTAACAAAAAATGTTTTGTGTATCGACACGAAATCCATAACTTTTTTCTAGCTTGGTCTGAAGATGATCTGAGACAAATTTGGTGAAAATCAGACCAATGATCTAGGAGGAGTTTTGAAAAAGAAGGTTGTCAACATGAATCAAAATGGTGGACAGTCAGTTAAGCCAATATTAGTAAAATTGGTATCAATGTTCTCGTCATGATCCAAGGAATAGGTTAATGTAAGCAAAAGTTATTAGCATTTTTCTACATTTCATTATAACTTTTGACCACAAGGTGCCCCTAAACGTTTTGAGTACCAAGAGGGTATGAGGGAGCTAAAGATTTTTGTAATTAGTTTTGTAACGATACGCTAATGCGTTCATAAAATACAGCATTTAAGGACATAATTCAAAATGGCCGACACCCATAATGGCTGACATGGGAAAACATTTGATTTGGAATGATGCACTGTATCCAAAAAGAACAGTTTTGTCCAAAAGCATTCAGAAGTTATGAGCAAAAATATGCATGTTTCATATCTCCTGACCACTAGGGGCCACAGCGCCAAAACACTGCAGGTAGTCTCAGGTCATGTTTGTTCTAGCACACACAAAGTTTGGTCTTAATAGGCCAAACCATTGCAGAGATATAGCCTCACGTCTACTTTTGCATGCTTTTTGTAGAAATCGTTCATGTGCTATTCAGAAACAGTATGACTAATCAAATTGAATTCCATAACTTTTTGCCAGCGTGGTCTGAAGTTGATCTGGTTCAATTTTCGGTTCAGTGGCCTAGGAAGAGTTCGAAAAATCAGTTTTAACGAACAATTGAAAATACTGAAAAAACGAAACCTTACGATTTTTTTTATTTTGGGATCATTACAACTCTCTTTGAGACACGGAATCAGAGGAAAAAAAGAATTTACATTTGGTGGCTTACGGTTCAGAAGTAATTATCATTAAAAAAATATGTTTAGACAAGTGGTGGCGCTAGAGAGTGCGAGTTAGAGACTCCAGATTGGCCCCTAATAATAATAATTTGACCCTCTAACCTTAAAGTGCTGTCAAATTGATTAATTGAGATTAAATACAACTGTGTGTTTACATATTATATATGCATGTAATGTATATTTATATTAAAATATCGAAGATGGGAAGTAACAAAGTTCACACAATTAGAAGATTTTTCTAGTATTAATAGATACTACTGTGTTTTATCTACACTCCTGTTGTTGTTTTTTTACACAAATATCTTTACTTTCTAGTTCTTACATTTTCACAGCAAGGCTCGTTACTTTAGTTTTAACTTGTACAGTATTTGGTCGTATGATCAATTATATTACTTGTTATTGGGCACCTGTTTCAGAATCTCACTAATTTTATTGTGTTAACAGTTGACTCATTGTGCCTTTTGTAGGCAGTTTAGCAGAATTATCTGAGCCAAATTTAGTACTTGCTCAAATCTCCACTAGCACTGAAATCTGTGCATCACCGTTTCCCTTGACAAAATGTAAATAATAAACAAAGAATAATAATAATAAAGAGAAATAATGCATGTGTTCTCAATAGTTTCAGTGTTAAATGGCGTTTAATAGTAAGTCATGTGTCTTGACAAATCACTTTGTGGTGAATTTCAGTTAGAACACAAGTTCTAAGATGAAGAGCAGCTGTATATGGAAAAGTGGAAAGACTCTAACCTAGACAAGCTAGCTAACTGAAATATAATACTAGTGTTTTTTCTGACACTGCACAAGAAGATTTTGAGCATATCTACAGCCTGATCTCAGTGTGTGCGTTCGATTATCCTCATGTGACTGGTTCACCTTTTGGTTCTAAAACTCATCATATTTTTCTTCCTCGTTTTGTCTTTAATTCTGTTTTTCTTGCATTGTTTTTCATTCTACTTTCTTTCCTGCCATTTTCCTTCTCGGTTTGTTTTTCTTTCCTCACCCTCCCCACCACCCCAAACACACTGGCCTTCCTGGCCGACTTTCGCTCTCTTTTCCCTCATCTTTTGTTTATTCCACTCATCACTCGCCAAATGTGGGGAGACTTCAGAGAGTATAATATGTGTTTTATGAAGACTCTTCGGTGGAATTGTTGTTAGGTGATATTTAGAAGTAGTTCCTGAGAGATGGATTGTTTAAGCCGTGGAAAGGGGGAGATGGAGAAAGAGTGAAGAAATAAACAAGAGGAAAATGTTCAGGGTTGCTATGACAACAGAACAGCAGTAAAGTAAACATTATAGTTCATGAGTGTGTGTGTGTGTGTGTGTGTGTGTGTGTGTGTGTGTGTGTGTGTGTTGGCCAGGCCGTGTTTCTCAGGATGGCTATAAGCCTGTGTCAATGGGCCTCATTCATAAAACACTAGCAGACAAATTTCACATTCTTATGAAACCATTACCCTAAATTCAATGCAACAATTTATGCAAGAATGGATTTATGGACATTTCATTAGAGATCATTTGAGACACAGCGTATATATGTGCATATGGGAGACTACATCGGGTATATTTTTTGTGTTCACATTTGAACAAATAGCAAAATAAAGCATTTTCACAATTTTCAAAAAGTGGAAAAAAACAGAGAGATTCAAAATGGCAGTCTGAGGAAAGAACAATGCCAAGTTTACAGTCATTTAATATTATATTTATTTATTTATGTTTTTTTTTTGATACACGATTTACAATGCCGATGACCCTTGAAATGCATCATCACAGTCTGTGTAAAGCGTCTTTTGAAAAAGTAAAAATTTTGATAGGCCAGTAGCATTGTTTCTTTTAGACACATATGTGCTCCCCAGCACTGGTGTTATTCAGAAGAGACAGAGAGTTTATGAATCCAGTGCAGTTGTTGAAAGGTAATGATGACCATTTGGCCCACTGGAACACAAAACAGGAAGTTGTGTTTGTGGGGAGGAAGAGAAGAGCAAGCTGTCGGTCGTGATGACTAACATGTGAATAGTCTCATCAGTTTGTATTGATATAATCTCTGTTTCAGGGTTCAGAGGCTGTAGAGGACTGTGTGCAGGGGGCGCTATCTTCTCTCTATCCTCCTTTTGAAAGCACCGCTCCTCCTCTCCTCTCTCAGGTGAGACCATAGTAAATTTACATCTACCAAACTCAGCACAATTTCTTATTATGGTTTTCCATGTAGCAGAAAAAAACACCCCCCCCCCCCACCACTCCTTAAAAAAATAAAAATAAATAAAAACACTAGCAACCACTTTTTTTTGCTTGAAATATCTTCAAAGTAATTTTAAATCATAAAGCATTAACACTAAACTCTAAATCTCATTTCTCATTGCTTAATTATTAAAAATGCATGGACTAAATAACTTACTGACTTAATGGCTTCAGCAAGCCAACATTCAAAGACCGTCTTGACTGTGTTTTTGTGTCATGTAGGTGTTCTCTGTACTCGAGTCCACCTATCAGCACGACAGCTTGAGATATCTGCTGGATTTCTTCATTCCAGCCAAACACCTTCTGCACAGACTACAGCAGCATGCATGTGTAAGTGTTAACTTACTAGTGGTGGCTCCAAAGGCAAGCACCACTATTACTATTAACCATACATAGGTTAAATAAGGTTAAAGGGTTAGTTCACCCAAAAATTAAAATTATGTCATTAATGACTCACCCTCATGTCGCTCCAAACCCGTGAGTCCTCCGTTCATCTTCGCAACGCAGTTTAAGATATTTTAGATTTAGTCCGAGAGCTCTCAGTCCCTCCATTGAAACTGTGTGAACGGTCTACTGTCCATGTCCAGAAAGATAAAAACATAATCAAAGTAGTCCATGTGACAGTGGGGCAGTTTGAATTTGTTGAAGCATCGAAAATACAAACAAAAATGACGACTTTATTCAGCATTGTCTTCTCTTCCGGGTCTGTTGTAAGCGCGTTCACAACACTGCAGTGACGCTGCTGACGTGTTATCTTTGTTATTGGGCGCACCAGAAAACAAGTCAGCAGCGTCGTGAATGCACTTTGTTTTTTATTTCCGATGCTTCAACAAATTCTAACTGACCCTCTGATGTCACATGGACTACTTTGATGATGTTTTTCTTACCTTTCTGGACATGGACAGTATACCATACATACATTTTCAATGGAGGAACAGAAAGCTCTTAGACTAAATCTAAAATATCTTAAACTGTGTTCCGAAGATGAACGGAGGTCTTAGGGGTTTTGAACGACATGAGGGTGAGTCATTTATGACATAATTTTCATTTTTGGGTAAACTAACACTTTAAGGTTACAATAAAAGTAACCTTAACCTTACAGGTTTGAATAGATCCCGGTCCAGAATTCAGTTTATTGAGGAGAGGTGAGTAATTAAAAGTCATTGAACCTCTTTTTTAATTTTATTTTTTTACCTGGTGGGTGATACAAATGTTTTAAAACTGCCATGTAAATCGAAGGAGGCACCTGAGACCTATCAAGAGACAGTTTCCCACAAAACCACCCAAAAATAATTAAGAAACCACATGGAACCTTTTAGAAACCACTTGTTAATCATATTTAAAATTGTAAAAAATCTACTAACTGGTGCAGTACCACTCTTACTTCTACTTACTGTATTAACTTAGTACTTTTCCCTTGCACATGTAAGTCACACACAAGCACGGAAAATGTTCACTATGAAACTCTCTAACACTTACATAAATACATGACACTCACATTCTCAGCCGGCTCTGTTTTCATTGTCGTTATGAGAAGCTGCCAGGGACAAGAGCCTCGGTCTGAGTCATGGCAGTAATTTTTACCATATGTGTGTGTGAGAACGAGAGACGAGGGCCTGAGAAAGGCTGGAGGAGTGGTCGCTTGAGAAATGGGGGAGGAATAAACAGACCGAACACTGGGGCACATTGAGAAAGAGGGTAGAAAAGAAATATCAGAATGAGAAAAATTAGGGGCTATTCACTGGGGGAAGAAGGAATAGGACTACATGATCAATCTTTAGATGCACTGAAGACTAATTTTATATATTTTAAAATGACAGTAAATTACATACCATAAAATGGAGGGTGGGGTTTTAGAAAAAAGGGTGGATGATGAGGAGCTTGGATTCCTGAACATAATTTGATCATGGTCCTGTGAGTGGGCATGGATGAGAGGGGATTCATGTCATGGGATAATTAGGAAAGCATTTGAACTACGTTAACATATTCGGGTTGTAAGGTAAGTAAACACTTTCGAATGCAGGAGATGAGAATATATGATTATCTGAAAGATACATGTGTAATTTGTAACAATTCAATATTTAGCGATGCACACAAAGCTGAGGTAATGAGCAGTGTTGCACTAGCCAAGAGGATCCTGAATGTGCAGCTATTAGCATATTCTCAGCATTTAAGGTCTAGATACACTAAGTAGCCATGCTTATAATGACATTTCTTAGGTGTTAAATTCTACTCCATTATTAAACCTCAAATCTGTACTGATTGGTTTTGATTGTGTTTCATAATTTGTTGGGAATAAGGTTGTTAAATTTCCACAATTTTAGATGACACTTGAGTTTCACAGTTCACAAACAAGTACGAGCCTAACTAATTTAAGTAAAATATTAAGCTTATTGAAGACAAGTAAGCAGTCAGTAATCAAATGAGCAACAGAACAAATAAATACATTAGAACAAAGATGCAAATTAAATAAACAAGGTTTGTCCACACTGTATGAATCAAATATACAATGAAAAACCCACAAAAGTTGTTAATTCAAGAGTAGAGATTGATTTTTTTTTCCCATTTTTCTTTTGCTGAGTGATAATATTAACTCCATACATTAACAATTATATTAGGCTGCTGTCACTTTAAGACCCAATGCATGGATTCAGTATAATATATTGAACAGCGTGCTTGAATCAAAATTGAGAACTTTATCTTATTTTGCTTGAAGGGTTTAAAACCAATTGAAAAGTTTAAAGTGGCAAGGTTTAAACTGCATGAAAAAGATAAACTTTCATGACAAAGCAACATTGAGTTGTCATGTGAGTGTAACCATGAGACAGTAATACAAAATCTTTACTGGTTTTCAAATTCCTACCAGTTTATCATGACTACCAGTATACTGGTCAACCCTCGCTAGGACACAGTAAATTGCTACTAAAGAACATATAATTTTGTAAAGACACTTGAGCCCAATCCCAATTTGACCGCTTAGCCCTTCCCTTCCCCTTACCTCTCTGTTTTGCCAGTATATGTGTGTATTGTAGGAGCTAGATGACATATGATGATGTGTGACGGCATAGTAGTGGTGTCACAATTCTTAGGGGAACATTTTCACCCCTACCCCTTGACACACTGTTTCAAGGGATAAGGTGAGGGGTAGGCGGAGGGGTAGAGGAAGGGCAAGGGGAACTGGGATAAAATAGAATTCGTATTGGGCCTTGAGTATATTCCACTGTTTTTTATGTTTTAACATAGAACAAACTGGAACAAATTTGGGCTTGTGGCTTTAGTGCAAATGTATGCTATGACATTAGAGAGACTATCTTTGTAACAATTATTTCTCTCTATTTCTCTCAGTCCCAGTATTTGGGTTGTCTTTTCTTGCACTCTGGTTGGCCACTCTGTTTGGGAGAGAAGGTAGTAGTACAACTCTCTACTTTGGACTGGAGACACCTGCGTAGCACTGACTTCTACCTACAGGTGGTCCCCTTCTCGACACGTTGTCCTCGCCTTGCTCTTAAGTGCCTTGCACCTGGTGGGAGGAACGTACAGGAGGTCTTAGTGCCAGAGTCACAACATCCGCTGGTTTTTACTTCAGAGTGGCTACACTGCATCAACAAGGAGCGTGGCTGCAAGAGAGAAGGTAAGACAAAAAAGGATGAATAAGGAGACCAATAGTTAGGGCAGATGGTGGAGAGCAAGGACATACTATCCATTGGTTGAAATAAAGTGCAGCATATTTATGAAGATTTTAGTGTGTCATGATGTTTAAACCAATGTCTACATTTTTGTTTGCCTTCTTAGAGTAGTACACAGAGTGGACCCTCTTCCTCTTTCTCAGTTATTCTCAAACTTTCTTTCCATGTAGGTGGAGGATGTTTGGACACTTGTCTGGTGACCACATGTGACGGAGTAGTCCGTATTCCATGGGAAGAGGTGGTCTATCCCAAACTCCTCCACAATCCATCTAATCCTCTCCAAGACAATCTTGACCGAACCGACTTGTCATCGGGGGGATTGGGCCTTGGTTGGGGCAGCTCTTCAGGAGAGCATGATTCCTGGTCCTGGGATGAAGAGGATGACTTGCCTCCAGATGGAAACGAGGCGGAGATTGAGACTGCATTAGAATGTCTGCGCAAAAGCAGTGATGACCATCTTGTAGCTGATGGTGCTGGAGATTATGTTGAGCTGCTAGAGCCCAGAGGAGGCCCAGATGGTGGTGCTGATCCCAAGCAGCGCTATCTGGAGATGCATGGAATGTGTAAGACCAAAACATTGCCCATGTGTAGGAGAGGTAAAGCAATACGACTAAGAAAGGGGAAGGGGAGAGGGTATGTGAAGACTGAACCTGGTACTAGGGCTGGAAGTCTGGTACGAAGGAATAGCAACAACAATGGTAAGGATGGAGTAGTTTCCTGTAGTGACTTGGCTACCTCACGCCCCTTGCCACGTGTCATTGATTTGGGTCACCAAAGAAGGTCATATTCCCCTCTGTTCCAGGACTCTGAAGAAGGTGCTAGAGACCCATTAGGTCTTGGATGTAGATCTCATTGTATGGACAGTCTGGCCAAGGAGAGGAGGCCAGGGGTAGAAAAGAGAGAGATGGGCCTGGGGGTACACTGCCCTGGGAGGAGTGTCAGAGAAAGAAGTTTTCCAGCATGCAGTGTTCTACAGATGATAATGATGTGGCTAAGAACAAAGCAGAGAATCTGGTAGAGGGACAACAGGACCACAATCAAATATCGCACTGTGACTGTGATGATAAAATATTGGCCAACACTTTAGACAGTAGACATGATGTTGCAACATTAGCAAATCCTTCCAATGCTTCAGATAATGGAGCTGTCTCTTTGGCTGTTTATGAAGAAACAGAAGACATAAAAAAGACATTGGCTGGAGAATCTAAGACACAGACAATGTCTCTCCAGATTCTTCCCTGAAAAATGTATCTGATTCATCAGGTTGTGCACAAAGCAGAACCAAACACACAGACAATAACAGTAAAGAGAAAACTGATAAAATTTCGCCGCCATCAGGTACTGTAGGTGCCGCACAAGAAAAGTGTCCTGGAAAGTCTGAGAGCTTTGTTTGTCCTACAGGAAAAGAAGTAAAAACAGGTGGATTTAGAGCACCCAGGTATGGACAAGTAAATGTGCATTTTCAGTGCATATTTGATGGTAATTGTTCAAATTGTTTTAATTGTCTGCGTCATATTGCTTTGTTCAGTACTGCCCATATAGGGGATATCATACCCACTTAAAACAAATAAAAGCTGCTTTTTTGCTTAAAGAGAAAATTTTTCCTTTCTACAGGAGGAAAAGGAAAGCCAAAGGAGGCAAAGGGAAGGCCAAATCCAATGGCCGTGTACAACATAAAGGCAAGGGTGACTCAAAGAACGCGAACAAAGCCACCGAACCGATCAGCCATTCTAGACGATCAGAGGAGGCTCCCAAATTATCCAAAGATTGCAAAGGCTGTGTATCAGTGACTGACACAGAAACAGATGCAAAGTCAAAAGCCAAAGATGGAGGTAATGTTGTGATCGTCACAATTCATGCTCTTAAGTGGCCTTTCATTAAGTGTTGAAGTCATGGTTCACTCCATACTCAATTTGTTATTACAGAAAGCCAGTCTGGCACATCCTTTTCTGACCATTCCCAAAATGAGATGCGATTATCTGAATCTGCTGCTCACTTAGAGTCCAAATCTCCCCCTCCTCATCTTAGAGACCTAGATTTCAATCTTTTGCAGTCAGGAAAGCTCAAATTAACAGGTAAATGTTCTTACTTTTTATGGTTACAAAATATTTATTTTTCCATTAACATTAAGTAATTTCTCGTGTAGGTACAATGGACCGACTGGGAAGAGCATTAGTTTTCACAGAAAGTCACCTCCCAGAGGATGGATGGAACACAGATGAAATTATCAAAGTGCTGTCCTGCTATTACACCATCACCAGGTCTGTTATTCAACCCATGTAACAGAGACTTTCTTGCGTGTCACTAAACCTCGAATGCACTGGTTTCTTTAGCAGAAAACATTCATACTGAGTGAGCTAAAGTTAGAGCTGGCTGAGTATTTTCATTTTCTTGCTTCATTGAATTTTTGACTGGAGGGCACTATCTCATGACCTTTTACTGTGCTTGGCTAATGTGCATTGTTTGTTGTTCTTATTTTGAAATATCAGACCTATGGCCAGAGAGAAGGGTCTTACTGTCATAGTGGACAGCAGAAAGTCTGCTACGTCTGAACTCTTTCTCTCTGCACTGAAGCTCTTCAAGGTAATCAGTGCATGGATTGGGTTTGTGGTACAGTGGGTGTTTTGCATTGGTTCTAAACCTGTTTTGTCTGTCTGTATGTGTCTGCTTTTGTCTAACAGGGACAGGCAGCAACAGAGCTCGACTCAGTTCTTATCCTAACTGAGGAACAAGATGAATCGACCCATCCGTGTCTGGATGGAATAGAGGTGCATGTTTATTCACTGAGCTAATATTTATCAGGCAATTTGGGCTAGGAAAGAGTAGGAAATGGGCTATTCAATCATTTAGTGTTCAACCATTTTTGACAGACAAAGGAGCAGCTACTGGTACCTGAAATCTGTACAAAGCTGAAAATGAGGAAAGGAATTTAGCCATGTCATCCATGATGTGGAATTTTTAATAGCCCAGCCTTCTTACATTGCTGTTGTAAACTCTGCTTAACTTTCCTAGATCTGGATTGAATCTCTAATATCAGTGCATTTAGATCTAGCAATTAGTTGTAGTGGCCAAAATGGTCTCTTCTATCTCATGGAAGGCTACATATAAAGCATGAAAAATACAATGCAAACAACTCAGATGGAAGACTTCTTTTTTAGAGTTTCAACACAGGAGTTGGCAGCATGTTTGCTTTCTGTCAGCTCCTCCAGTTCCCCAAGGAGTTCGTTCAGTTTCAGTGGGAAATATTTACGTTCAGTCTGGCGATGAAGCATTTGAGTAGACAATTAAATTTATTGAAGATGTTTCTGATTCTCAGGTGCATACAGTACGAGGTACAGGCATCCTTCAGCAGTTTGTGGACAAGCAGCAGTTGCCCAAAGAAATGGCTGGAGACTTTAACCACTCACATGATGACTGGCTCACTTTCAGACTGGTACTTGGCATGCTGTCATACATAGCCAGACTTTTAGCATGGTCAACATTACAGCTTATTCTGACTATCCAGTTTGTGGATATCTAGTTTACTTGCTACTAACAGTTTTAAACAAAACTCTTAATGTATAATTAACACCACTATCTGGCAAATCCAGTGATTAGTTCTTCTCAAAAGTGCTTGTTTCTTGTAAACATGGCACAATATTGAAATGTCAAGTTCCTGGTGAAGTGCAGTAAGCTTTTTTTGCTTAATATGTTCAATGACACAAAAATAAAAATCTTTGAATGGACATCTTTTAGTGTCTGTGAAAACTTAGCACTTTGGTTAAATATACATAGAATATTCCCCACAACAAGACATCTTTTCCATTTAAAAATACATTTAAGCTACACACATAAAAAAAGACCAGTAAACTTAAATATAAACATTTTAAGAATTACCACAAGCCTGACCTGACATCTGCAGCAGATTAACATGCTTTTCCTGATGCTCTTCACAGAGTTTGGAGCAGCTGACTGAGCGCTGTGAGAGCGCCCTCACCCTGCTGGGAGACGCACTGCAGTCTATGGACACAGAACCACTACCTGACTGCATTAAGGTGAAGCAGTGTTTGATGTAAAATATGATTTGCTACTACTTCAAGTCTGTTTAACTACATGTTTGATTGATTCGTCATCAGACTGTCTAATTCTATTTACCTGTAGAATGTTCCCCTCAGCGTCGAGAAACACAGACAGTTAATGAAAAGCATCCTCACTGACCAACGGCTGACAGAGCTGCAGCAGAGGGGCGGGACTTGGCTGGCAGGTCTGGCCAATGGGACCTCAGGGCTGGCACAGAAATCACCAGACTGCAAGTATGAATACATAATACTGTTAAATTAGTTAAACTAAACTGTTAACTTTAATGGACATTTCATGTGTTTACTTAAAATCTAAAATATTGTGAATGTAATTCTGCTCGTCTGACTGTAGGACTATATTACTTTTGCATTCAGGGCTGCTTTGGCAGTGGCCTCTAACCTGTATGACAGTGTTGATGATGCGCTTCACCGACTGGTGCGTGTGTCCAATCAGAGGGGTCGTGACCTGGAAGCACTCGGGAGATTGGCTGCCCTTGTGGATAAATTGGACAAGGTATGTGTGAGGATAAATATGGTGCGTTCAAGTCCTCCTGGGAAGTTCGTATGCACGAGGTGGGAAGTTGTGCTTACAACAGCATGTGCGTTCACTTTCGTCAGAGCAAGATGGCAGAGTACTTTCTCTTAATTAATAACACAAAAATACAGCAATGTTCTTAAACTCGTGTTCTAGAAAATGAAGTACAAAGAAATGTGTTAGGTATACTTAGTTTTTTTATGTTTTTAATTAATGAAGCCACTGCCAACTTTATTGTTACAAGTTGCATTGTTATATTGTAATGCCATCATATTATGTGTTGTCGATTAACTTACTGCGCTGTAAATAGAAAAGCCTGACAATATCACAGCTAAATACCTTTAAGTATAGTATATGTTCTTCCATGTTAATCACTGACACGCCCCCAACTCGTACAGATCGGGGCTTAAAGAAAATCCCAAGCTCCCCATTATTATTATTTATTAATATTTACAATATTGTGGTGGCGTTCATGTGCATTCAACTCGTAAATATGATCTATACGAGATGACTTGAATGCACCAATAGAGCAGTGAGATCTGTCAATCGAATATTAATCAGGTATAAGCAATTTTCTGCAATTTTCAGGTAATCTTGAAAACTTTGATAAGCCTCAGGTGTGTTTGATTCGTTCAGATTAGAAACTGAACTCTGCAGGCCTGTGGCCCTCCATGACTGGAGTTGAGTTATTTTGCAGTGTAAACTTTGCTGATTATAACGGGACTATTCGAGAGAATCCAGAACTGTGTACAGACAATGAACTCATGCTAAACCGCAGACTCAACTGATCACGTGAAACTGTGTGAACTTGCAGCTTTGTTGATTATAATAGGTGCATTCCAGTTTTGATGCATCATGTCGCTATGAATGACTGTTTTGTTTTTTAAGCCTCTAGGAGAACCATGCTGACGATTTAGAAAGTGTGTTGGTTTACTGATGTGATAATGTATATAACACCAATATTTCAGGATTACAGTCCATAGTTTGTTTTGGATGTGTTCATTATGAAAATGACATGCATGGATGGATTAAATTGTATTTGGAAGCAATTGCAAGGAATAATTCACATAAACATAAAAAAGCACCATAAAAGATTATTTCACTATATATTAAGTCAGAAAGTTGTTTTTCACAAACATCTGTCTTGGATCTCCTTCTGAGTTTATGTGATGAGTAGCAATGTCTAATTTGCTATAAATGTGTCAAATTTTTTATAATTAATGGTTAAAGGAATGTTTGGAAATGCAAGCTGATATTTCCTACGGAACACAATAAACCAACAGATTGAAAAAAAAATATTCTTAAAACATTTTTTTTTGTTGGTGAATCGGCTGATGACTTTTGCACAGTAGTGTATTAGCTTTAGTTAATCATAACAGCACTTCGACCATGACATTGTTTTTCCGTTTTGTGTTTAATGTAAAAAAAAGAAAGTAATACTGGTGTGGAATGACATGAGTAAATAATGAGAGAAATGTATTTTTTGGGGTGAACTTTTCTTTTCCTGAGGGAAATAATGAACAGTTATGAGTTGGATTATAGTCGTAATGTGTTTCATCACATATGACATTGACTTCTTGTTTCTTTCTCTGTGTGTGTGTGTGTGTATTTGCTCCAGTGTGAGAGAGCCATAGAGCAGGAACAGCAGCAGCTGGAGGACTATAAACATCCTCCTCTGTCTCTCAGCAGACTGTCACTCAAACAGCACAAGTTCAGGAGCTTCAGAGAGTCAGCGATGGTGAGTCTGCTTCACCACTACTGCTGAGACGGACTCTTGTAAATGATCTTAGGCGCTCCTCATTCCCACACATTTGTTGTCTGATCATTTATATGTGTGATAGGAGCTTCACAGTGAGACTCTGGTGTTGCTGGGAGAGGTGGAGAGCTGGTCTGAGCTGGACTGGCCCGGTCTCAGAGCTGTGCTGGACAAACTCCCTCCAATAAGAGAAAAAGTGCGAGACATGTCTCACTGTCTATCAGACTGCTGGACACAGCTGGACAACACACAGCGACTGCTGTCTACACTTACTGAAGTAAAGCACAAACACATATCCACACTGTATGTTTGTATTTATCATGTGACAGGATATTTCTTTACTGTATATATATAGCAGATATAATTTTATATCTACTGTAATAGACAGGACCACTTTACATTATGTGAGGGCAACTATGGAGTGATGCAAAAACAGAGCGGGATGTGTCTTAAGTAAACATGAGCAAGAACATAGGACAGAGTTTAGATGTTTAAAGTGACCACATTGATATAGATTTCAGTATTCAAATGCTTTGAATGTGGTTTATCCAGTCAGAATTTAGAGTCTGAACTCTCTGTTTTGGACATTAGTTTGTCTGAACAATAGTTTGGAGTTTTCCATTAAACTCAAGTGTTAAACAATAAAGCAGTTTTAGCACTGATGCCAGACTTTCACTACCACTCAAAAGTTTTGGGTCAGTAAGATATTCTTTTAGAAGAAATTCATATGTTTTATTACGCAATGATGCATTGAATTTATTTAAATTGAATGCATAATGTTACAAAATATAAAAATTGCAAATAAAGGTTTCATCAAAAGTATGAAGCACCACAACCATTTTCAACATTGATAATAATCAGAAATGTTTCTTGAGCAGCAAATCATCATATTAGAATGATTTCTGAAGATCATGTGACACTGAAGACTGGAGGAATGATGCTGAAATTCAGCTGGGCATCACAGGAATACATTACATTTGACAATATATTCACATAGAAAACAGCTCTTTTAAATTGTATTAATATTTCACAATAATCATGTTTTATTGTATTTTTTAATCCAATAAATGCAGCTTTAGTGAGGATAAGAAAATATCAATAAAAACTCTACCAACCACAGACTCTTGAATGGCAGAGTATCATTAATTGATGTGTAATTAGCAAACAGGAAGAACTATTACAATGACATTTACATTCAGAGTACTTACCCCTACATACACACACTTACGCCAATGATTATGGCTAACTCTCCATTTTTCTCTCTGTAGGCGTCTCAGTGGTGTGACGTGGTGTCATCCTCCTCTCCTTCCTCTTCCTCGTCCTCCCCTCTCTCCTCTCTCCCTCCCATCCCTCCATCACGTTTCCAGGATGCTCGTGCTCTTGCGCTGGATCTGGGTGGTGGGGCTTTGCTGGACCTCTGGTCCCAGACTCTGGAGCGCTATCAGAAAACTCTGGCTCAGTTCAAGAGCCGAATCCTGCAGGCGGAAAGAGGCCCGTCAATGGCCCAGGGTCAGGAGCTGGAATCGGGGGGACGAGGGAGGACCCCTGTCCCCAGCACGTCCAGTCTGGGGGATTTAGAGGGGGAGATCGAGCCGGACTGGTGTCCTGGAGGAGGAGAGGGGGGCCTGCAGTCCTGGGGTTCACTGGCGTCTCTCTTCCGGCCACAAAACTGCTCAACGCTCAAGATTGGAGAGGAAAAGAAGAAAGAGGGGGTGAATCCAGGAGGGGGAAAGTTTCTGCAAAATCTGCTGCACCCGGCCAAGAAAAATGTACGTGTGCATGTTTTAGAGTGAGGGAGTCGCATTCATGAGTTCAGCAACTAAAAATAACTGAAGGTGTTATCTGAAGGTGAGCTGAGAAAAAACACATAAAACTCTAAAAGCATCCTAGTAAATGCATACTAACACATTCACTGCTATCTAGCAAATCCCTAGCAACCACCAACCACCTAGCAACACTTGGCAACCATATATCAACACCTCAGAAACCACCCAAAACACCCTAACAACTGCATAGCAATCACAAAGAAATACTAGGAACTGCTTTGTAAACCCTTAGCATCTGCATAGCAACACCCTGGGAACCACCCAGAACATCCTAACAACCAACTTAGCAACAACCCAAAACCTCCTGATAACTGCAAATAAAAATCCTAATAACTGTAAACCAATACTCAGACCACCCTAACAATCATCTAGAATACCCTAGCAGCTGCATAATAACTCTATTGGCAACACTCAGAACCTCTCACTGTACTCTAGCAACGGTTTTGCAACACCCTAACAACTACCTAGCAATTCCTTAGGAACCATCAAGAACACACTAGAAACTGCTCAGCAGCACCATGAGAACCTCCCACAGCACCCTAGCCACCATCTAGCTACAATCTCGCAAATGCATAAAAACACCCTAGCAACTACCTGTTCCTTAACAACCACCAAAGAAAGAAGCTAGAAACAGCATAGCAACACCGGGGCCAGTGTTGCCACCTTGTGGAACAACTGATTAGTGCAAAACAAATTCAATGTGCATGTGCAACCTGCACATATTGTACAAAACAAGTTACAAAAATCGTGTGGTCCATTTATAGTATGTGCATACTACTCTGGTGATGAAACCTGCATCACACGCTCTGTACGCCTTCCTTCGCATACATATAAAAACCAATGTTGGGCCTAAGTCACCGGTTGTCTCTGTCCTGCTGTAGGCCACGGATGCGCCCCTTCCTCCCAAACCCCCTCGCAGGCGTCATCCCAGTTTCGACCTACAGGCTCTACTTGCCCCGCGCCGTTCAGCCGCCATGTCTAAGCCCGCCGAGACCACATCGGGCCAGTCCTCTCCGCTGTCTTGGCTGGGCCGCCGGGGGCTGACGGATCCCATCCTTACGGCAGGGGTGGCAGCAGCGGTTCCAGGATGGAGGGATCCCCCTGGAGGAGGAGCAGGAGGAGGAGGAGTGCTGATCAGAGGAGTAGAGGTTAGCAGTAAGGAAGTGGCAGATCATACAGGCTTCACGCGCCAACATGTGCTGCTCAACCGCAACGAAAGAGAGACGGGGCTGGAGAGAGCAGGAGCTACCGCACAGAGGTGTGTATAACAATGCAACTCTAGAACAGCCAATTTAATGCATTCATTTTGTGTGATTTTGTTATTGCTTCCTGAGTCACTCTGACCTCCTATTGCATTCGATTTCAAGGTATTTCTTCCAAACATTTTGTGACAGTTTCTCGTTTAGGTTCACGAGTGTATATAAAAAGTTACTGACACATACACAAACACGTAGACAAAGGCTCTGCAAATTTTGGTGCAGTCAATCATGTTAGGATTCAAATGGACCTGCCATTGGTTTCCATCCAGTTTACCAAAAATCAACACTTTGAAAAACAGCAAACAGAGTACCTAGATTTTTAACACAACAGGTCAATGACAAATAAAGAATTGCAAGATCAGTTTTTATTAAGGGGTCAACTATTCCTTCTCTCTCTCTCGATCACAGCAAGCTGTACTTACAGTGGTGTCGGCTGGTCAGCACAGAGAGGCAGTATGTGGCTGTTCTGAAAGGTGTGGAGGAGAACTATCTGCCCCTCCTGGAGTCTTCAGACGTCCCGTCTGCACTGAGAGGAAAGACAGAGTCACTCTTCTGTAACTGGAAGAGCCTCTCTGCGTTCCACTCGCAGTCACTCCTCCCGGCCATGGAGGGCGCTCTCTCCCAGACATTGCAGCAGACTGACTGCTTCAGCAAATATGTGTGTAACGGCTCACATTTTAACACTTTTTTTTTTTACCTGAAATTTGTAAAATTACAGTTTCATTGTAAATGATAACATGTTAAAAATAAATAATTAAAGAATCATAAAAAGCAAGGTCGTTTTTAATGTGACCACCACATAATAAGAAATTGTCTGAAGCTGAAAAACATCACAATACTGTCAAGATTAACAAAAATAGTATGAATTATGAAATATTGGTAAATGTCCAAATTAATTTGCTCTCTTTGCTCCACAGAAGGATCAGTTTCTTCTGTATTCCCACTACATCCGGATGAGACCGGAGCCGGACGCTCTGCTCATCAGTCAGGCTTCTGACTTCTTCAGGGTGAGAAACCTATCATTCACTTTCATTTCATTGATTCATATTTCATCAGAGGACATGCAAGAGAGCTGCAGCTGTGTCCATATGACACGTTTCACAAAACAGAGTATGAAACAGGGCCTCAGTGCAGTCTACAGTATACCTACTTTTGTGCTGTTTCTTCAGGCATAGCAAATTTACTGCAAAAGCATGAAATTTGTGCCCCTACTGCTTTAAAAAAGTAGAAGTTCACTTACTTTTAAAATGAGTACCTAATACAGATATAATAAACTTTAAATTTTATTTAATCGATCTCTCTCTCTCTCTCTCTCTCTCTCTCTCTCTCTCTCCAGTCGAAGCTGTCTTCCTCTCTTGTTCCTGCTCCTCCGTTTCCTCAGTGTCTCTCTACTCCCGTTCAGAGACTGGAGCAGTACTGCCAGACACTTGAGGAACTGGGCGGGCTCAATCCCACATCTGACTCCGCCCTCTCCATCCTAAAACACGCCCAGAGGCACGGAGAGGATCTGCGAGCCAGTGATCTCATCACAGGGTGTCCGGTATGAACCCAAACACCACGTTCACTCACAGAAGCACAGTCTACTGTGTGTCTTTGTGAGGTCACATGACCACTGCACTGCTGCCACCTGGTGGTCAAAAAAAAAGAACACCTTGAGCTTTTTGCAAATTAAAGGGTTAAGCGCAGCATATCTCAACAACATAATACTTTTAACTATCATAAAATCAAATAACATTTTTCCAAACTGTTGGTCTGTAATTATATAACTCTCACTGCATGGACAAAAACAATTGAAGCATTCTTCAAAATATAGTGTTCCTGTAAAGTATTTTTTAATTGCTAGCTAAAACTATTCAAAATAATATATAATATATATATATATATATATATATATATATATATATATTGATGCCTTCAGTGTGACTCTACAATTTTCATAGTCATGAAAATAAAGAAAACTCTTTGAATGAGAAGGTGTGTCCAAACTTTTGGTCTGTACTGTATATATATATATATATATATATATATATATAAAACTATGCTAAATTCTATAAAAAGCTAATTCAAGATATTAATCTAATAAGTATGTAAATAATCATATATTTAAGCTGCCCCTGTAGCTCTAAATGGTGCCAAAAACACCTTGATTGCAGATTTTTCATTTCTAACACATATACCGGCAAAAATGTGCCTTGGATAAAAGTGCTTTCCAAATGCATAAATTCAAATGCACAAATAACTGTGTGTGAAATCACTGTTTTAATAATGTGCTACACATACACATCTGTTAATGTCTCATAAAGTGTGGTTTCAGCCTACAGTTGTTCTTGATATTATTATATCATAACTAATAATTAACTGTATGTAGATGTTTACACAATGCTCTTCTCTGTCTGTGTGTGTGTGTGTCTCTCTGTGTGTGTGTGTGTGTGTCAGATCCCCGTGGCGGAGCGTGGAGACCTGGTGCGTCAGGGTGAGCTGTGTGTTTGCGGTGGAGGCCGACGGAAGAAAACGGGAATCAGAAACGTCTTCCTCTATCAGAACTATCTCATCTTCACCAAACACAAAACACCCAACCCAGGATGCAGTGTGTACAGCTTCAAACACAGCATTAAGGTACACACACACACACAAAACTGACAACTGAGACAAAAACCTTAAAGGTGATTCATTTGTTGCACTGTCTGACCTGTGAGATTAATTCTACTGAAGATTCACTAGCAGTCTACTTCAAATTAAAGTAAAGGCCACATAAGAGTTGAAGAGAGACACTTTCATGACTATGTTTCAAGTCAAGTCTGTTTTATTGTCAGTTCTTCCACATGTACAGAACATACATACAGAGAATTGAAATTGCGTTAGTCACAGACCCTCGGTGATTACAGATAACACTAACAGTAGAGCATTAGATACAGATAAAATATAAAGTACTATTATACAAATATACAAATAGATCATGTAAAAAGAATGATAAGTAAAGCAGACACGATGAAGACGTACAAAAATACAGCGACTCACGACAAAAAACACGAAAACACTGTTCTGACGGGAGAGAGAGAAGACGCCATCTTTTAACACATCCTAACACGCTTAAGTAGACTTTTAAAAATTGTACTTTGTAACAATGTTAAATGAAGTGTTTTACTTTAAAGTACATTATAAATCATGTTTTAATATTCTTTGTCGTGCTTTAAAGAAAACACTTATTTTGATGTGTTGACTAACATACTAATACTAAAGTGTAAAGTTCCTCATTATCATTTTAAATGCATCAATACAAATATGTAATTACAAATATATTTCAATACATGGCATAGAAGATTAAATAGAAATCACATTAAAGTAGGTTTAAGTTTATCATAAATGCTTTCAGTACATTCAGCAGCACTTTAACCATATTACAAAAAATAGAAGTAATGATGAAATTGCATATAAATATGTATTAAGTCATACTTAAGTGGGTCAGTTCATTTAACCCTTTAGGCTCCAGAGGTTTTTTCCTAAAACGTTAGATTTTGACATCTTAATTTCAAAAGGCTGTATCTTAAAAGTGATAAAAGATGGAGACTTTCTGTAAATTATAGAAATATTAAGGATGACCCAAAGTTAATGTAGTTATTACATTTTCCCATCTAATTTGCATATTAAGACGTCATATGGTGGCGGCCATCTTGGATTATAGAATTTTCATGAAAAGTCACATGTTTAAATGATAAAATGCAGCACTTCTTTCCCCCCAAAATGTCCCTCACCTTCTGTGTGCTATATTGCACAATACTGAATGCTCAGGTAAATAGTAAGTAGTAAACAAACTGTGTAAATCAATACTAATAAATGGTAGAAACAAACCGAATGCATGTAGCGGTTGGCCTTTTGCTGTAGAGGTTTTCAATTTACTACATGCAGCAGGCACTCTGATTCCATGTATGGGGCACATATATATTATTCATATGACACACAAACACAAGTAGACAAGACCTGTTTAGTTCAAAAGCTCACTCGCCACGGTAAGGCACAGATCACGAGTGAGATGATGAGACAAGACGAGAGACAATGTTAGTATTTTTTTTGTCTTGTGATTTTTGTTGGTTTTTGGGACAAAAAAGAACACATATTGTACACTACTAAATGGGCAGGGAAATATATAGTAAATCAACCGTGTAAATCCTTCCTAATCAATGGCAGAATAAAATAAAAATAAATTCAACCTATAATAAATTTTCATTTATTGCCATTAACTGCAAACAAAAATTACACTCAGTTCACACTTGAGTATATTATTTTTGACACTGGCATCTCAGTTTGATTATGTGGATTTTTGTGCATGAATATGTGGGAAACAGTATTGTGTAGAATGTATTCGGGGTTCACACTGACAGTGCACATGACACTTACTGAAAACAGTGCATGAGTGTGTGCCGCCTGTGTCTCATCAGACGGGGGAGATGGGTCTCACTCAGAGCGTGGGCGAGGACGGTCTGAGGTTCGAGGTGTGGGTGAGACAGGCGTCCCGCACCAGAGACTGTCTCACTCTCCAGGCCTCCAGCGTGAAGGAGAGAGGAACCTGGACCCACGACATCGCACAGCTGCTCTGGACTCACGCCATCCACAACACAGGTCAGGACTGACCTCTGACCTCACACCTTTACCACACTCTGTGACTCTTTCTCTGTTGATTATTGTCTTTAGAGGCAATATTGAATAAAATATAACTATATTTATCACTGACTTTTCGATGCGTTCTGCATGTGAAAAAGAATTACACTTAAGCATACTTTTTAAAAGAGGACTTAACATACTTTAAAAGAAGTTCAAACTGTATACAATGCTTTCCGCCAATTCATTGCATGTTAATTGCCACAGAATCACTTGTAGTTTTTTTTTTCTTTTTGTAAATGCCCTTAACTAAATTGTAAAAGTTTTTGACCCAATGAGGAGGACTTAAGTGCATCTTTATATGTAATCTTGTAATTCTGTTTTCTTTCAAATATGTTTAAAATGTGCTGCTAAATGTACTGACAAGCATTTGTGATAGACTAAAATATATTTTAATGTAATTTCAATTGGAACTTGTTTGTATATTTGTAAAACCACATTTGAGAGGATAAAGTTACAAATGCATTAACTTTAAATGTAATGTGGAGTAACACAGTTGAATTAAAATGACAATCAAGTAGTTCACATGTGCTTTAGGATGTTAGTCAACATATCGAAATAAAACTTTAAAACACAACAAAATATTATTAAAACATGATTTAAAATGTAAAGTAAAACTTTTAATTTGACATTATCACAAAGTTTACTTAAAAGTGTACTTAAGTTTTTAAAGAAACAGTCATGAAATGGTCTCTCTTTAAGTGATTTATCTGGATTTTCAAAAATCCATTAGTTAAATACTTCAAAGTTATGTTTAATTAAGTGCCTGCCCATCCTCCCTAATTAATGAGCTCTTAAATATAAATACTTAGCCGTTACTGACCCAGTTATTTACGTCTAATTAAGACAACACTAAAGGCAGTTTAATTAGACATCTTCTGTCTGTTTGTCTTCTGCAGGATCTTGTCTTGGGAAATGACCAATTTGTGATTAACAATTAATTCATAATGGAAATGAATCCATGTCAGTCATTGATTTGCCTTTGCACTTTTGTCTTTTATTTATGCAAATGAGACTTTTTAAATGACACTCATTACTCCCCATGTTATTGTGTTTTGTTAATTAACCGTCATGTTCCTGGTGTTTCTATACTGTGGACTCTCAAAACACATGAGATCAATCACAAGTCATCTATTGTAAAGAAAAATTGCCAGCATTTTGTTTATTTGAGCTTGTAGCAGGACTGACTTCATACATTCACTCAAAAAACACCAAAACACCAGCTGATTTAAACACAGAGATAGTATTGGGGCCAGGTTAACTGAATGAAGTGTGTGTTTGCGTGTGTGTGTGTGTGTGTGTGTGTGTGTGTGTGTGTGTGTGTGTGTAGAGCTGTGTCTGAAGGAGTCTCTGTGTATGGGAGTCTCCAGTAAGCTGCTGCTGGATGTGACGGGAGCTCAACTTGCAGACCTGGACTCCAGCTTCAGCCTGAACGACAGAGGTACACACACACACACACACACACACACACACACACACACACACGTCCACAAACACATAACCTCCTGTTCTTCTTCACTGCATGTAATACTCAGTGGTATCCACCAGATGTCATTTTATCCCTCATAACATGAGTGTTCAAGGGGGAATTTCATTGTCTAAAAATAGGTGTGTATATATATATATGTATGTATATGTATGTATGTATATCCTGTATAGGCTTATTTGTGGGTGCATTAGAAATTATATATAAATTATTTTTGGATGTGTTAAAAGTTTTTCCCCAAATTTTCATTATTGGCCT